>NC_054487.1:89013787-89322537 GCF_017639515.1 Carcharodon carcharias | reverse complement strand
AAAATAGGGCATTCCTTAGAATACTTAGACTTGTAGATAATTTGTTCTCTTCACTTAGACACCCATCCTTCTCAGGACCTCAGGTATGTTGGCTCCCAGTCCATTAACGTCCTAAATTTAAAATTAACATCTGTTCATAGCTGCATCACTCCATATCTCTGCAACCTCCTCAGCTCGAGAACCCTCCCAAGGTTTCTGTACTCCTCCAATTCTGGCCTCTTGTGCATCCTTCACTTCCTTTGTCCACCATCAATGACCTCTGCACTCTTGTCTCTCCCGCTCTCTTTCTCCCGCTCTCTCTCTCTCTCCTGCTCTCTCTCTGTCCCGCACTCCCCCCCCTCTCTCTCTCTCTCTCTCTCTCGCCCCCGCTCTCCTTCTCTCTCCCTCTCTCTATCTCTCCCACTCCCTCTCTCTCCTGCTCTCTCCCTCTCTCCTGCTCTCTCTCCTTCTCTCTCTCTCTCTCTCTCTCTCTCACCCCCGCTCTCCCTCTCTCTGTCTCTCTCCTGCTCTCTCTCTCTGTCTCCCTCTCTCTCCCGCACTCTCTTGGTGGTGTTAGTTGAGGTGTGAGTAGCTTGAACATGTTCCTGCTCATTAATGTCCAGAAGGAAGTCTCTAAATGCTGTAATATTTCTGTGTTATACTGTGTAATGGTTAGAGGACCTGCATATCTCAGTTGCAGTCCCTCAGACCCTCTTGTAGGCGTAGCTGGGTAGCAGGAGAACCAGGAGGAAAGAAAAGTGACAATTACACTTTTACGTGTTTGGGCATTGTTCTTGAAATTGATCACGTAGATCCTAAAGTGAACTCACCTGTTTGATGCTCACTTAACCCGCTTCCAGATATTTTCTCTTTGTCATGAAGATATAATAATTTTCATAACATTACTGTAATTTATTGTAAAGGTAGGTTAATAGTGGGGCGAGGATTCATTTCTCAGTGTGTGTCTGGTTTTAATTAAGTTACAGACGGCTGGTCTGGGTGTATCAGAAGGGAAAGTAGATTTGAAATGCTAAATATGTAAACATGGCTGAAGTTTTAGAATGTGAGGTGTGAGGGACGTTTGCATTTTTAGATAAACCAGAGTCGTGAATTTCAAAGAGATGGTAAGGTGTCCCACCTAGCCAACAGACGCCAAGCCAAACAGTGTGTTCATTTTTGCGAAAGGTTACTGATAATGGGTACTATGGAAGATTTATATTATGGAAAAAGTAGAGTTACAGAGACATATTGGGACAATGTGAGAACCAGGAGATCAACCCTGGTTCAATGAAGAGTGCAGGAGGACATGCCAGGAGCAGCACCAGGCATACCGAAAAATAAGGTGTCCACCTGGTGAAGCTACAACACAGGACTACTTGCGTGCCAAACAGCATAAGCAGCAAGTGATAGACAGAGCTAAGCGATCCCACACCAACAGATCAGATCTAAGCTCTGCAGTCCTGCCTCATCCAGTTGTGAATGGTGGTGGACAATTAAACAACTCACTGGAGGAGGAGGCTCCACAAATATCCCCATCCTCAATGATAGAGGAGTCCAGCACATCAGTGCAAAAGATAAGGCAGAAGCATTTGCAACAATCTTCAGCCAGAAGTGCCGAGTGGATGATCCATCTCAGCCTTCTCCGGAGGTCCCCAGCATCACAGACGCCAATCTTCAGCCAATTCGATTCACTCCACGTGATATCAAGAAATGGTTGAAGGTACTGGATACTGCAACGGCTATGGGCCCTGACAATATTCCGGCAATATTACTGAAGACTTGTGCTCCAGAACTTGCTGCGCCCCTAGCCAAGCTGTTCCAGTACAGCTACAACACTGGCATCTACCTGGCGTGTGGAAAATTGCCCAGGTATGTCCTGTACACAAAAAGCAGGACAAATCCAACCCAGCCAATTACCGCCCCATCAGTCTACTCTCCATCATCAGTAAAGTAATGGAAGGGGTCATCAACAGTGTTATCAAGTGGCACTTGCTTATTAATAACCTGCTCACTGACACCCTGTCTGGGGTCTGCCAGGGCCACTCAGCTCCTGACCTCATTACAGCCTTGGTTCAAACATGGACAAAAGAGCTAAACTCTCGAGGTGAGGTGAGAGTGACTGCCCTTGACATCAGGGCAGCATTTGACCGAGTGTGGCATCAAGGATCCCCAGCAAAACTGGAGTCAATGGGAATCAGGGGGAAAACTCTGCACTGGTTGCAGTCATACCCAGCACAAAGGAAGATGGTTGTGGTTGTTGGAGGTCAGTCATCTCAGCTCCAGGACATCACTGCAGGAGTTCCTCAGGGTAGTGTCCTCGGCCCAACCATCTTCAGCTGCTTCATCAATGACCTTCCTTCCATCATAAGGTCAGAAGTGGGGATGCTTACTGATGATTGCACAATGTTCAGCACCATTCACGACTCCTCAGATACTGAAGCAGTCCATGTCCAAATGCAGCAAGACCTGGACAATATCCAGGCTTGGGCTGACAAGTGGCAAGTAACATTCACACCACACAAGTGTCAGGCAATGACTATCTCCAACAAGAGAGAATCCAATCATCGTCCCTTGATGTTCAATGGCATTACCATCGCTGAATCCCCACTATTAACATCCTGGAAGTTACAATTGACAAGAAACTGAACTGGACTAGCCATATAAATACTGTGGCTACAAGAGCAGGTCAGATGCTAGGAATCGTGCGATCAATAACTCACCTTCTGACTCCCCAAAGCCTGTCCACCATCTGCAAGGCACAAATCAGGAGTGTGATGGAATACTCCCCACTTGCCTGGATGAGTGCAGCTCCCACAACACCCAAGAAGCTTGACACCGTCCAGGACAAAGCAGCCCACTTGATTGGCATCACATCCACAAACATTCACCCCCTCCATCACCGACGCACAGTAGCAGCAGTGTGTACCATCTACAAGATGCACTGCAGGAATTCACTAAGGCTCCTTAGGCAGCACCTTTCAAACCCACAACCACTACTATCTAGAAGGACAAGGGCAGCAGACACATGGGAACACCACCACCTGGAAGTTCCCCTCCAAGTCACTCATCATCCTGACTTGGAAATATATCGCCGTTCCTTCACTGTTGCTGGGTCAAAATCCTGGAACTCCCTCCCTAACAGCACTGTGGGTGTACCTACACCACATGGACTGCAACGGTTCAAGAAGGCAGCTCACCACCACCTTCTCAAGGGCAACTAGGGATAGGCAATAAATGCTGGCCCAGCCAGCGAAGCCCACATCCCGTGAACGAATAAAATAATAAATGGGATTTACTTTAAAAAGGGCGAAACATGTTAAAGGAGATGATGTTATGTATAAGGAAGGACTCATTCCGAGATCCAACAAGTGTGAAAAGCCTCCATGTACCAAGCTGCTGTCTCCAGGAACTGAAGCTAAGAAAATTCATTTGAAATCTGTGTCCAGGGTATTGTGTGCTTTGCCTGGGTCTGTTGAAATCTTTGTTGTTTTACTGTTGTCTTAATGGAGGTGTAACTGGGAGTTACATTAGTTAGGGGAGCTAGGAGTTATTATGGTCATAATTTGTAGACCTATGTTTGTGCTTAAAATCTTTTGTTTTTTTAATAAATGTGTAACTTAGTTTTGTAAGAAATCTCTAAGGCTCAGTAGACTTATACCTACTGAATTGAAGACGTGTCTTAAACTAAAAAATATAAATTGCAAAACAATTGTAGCAGCTGCTTTGAGTTTCCCTCTGGGATTTGAGTTTCCCTCTGGGATTTGAGTTTCCCTCTGGGATTTGAGTTTCCCTCTGGGATTTGAGTTTCCCTCTGGAATTTGAGTTTCCCTCTGGGATTTGAGCACCTCAGCATTTACCATCCTCTGTGCTGTAACACTCCCACCCTCACTCTATCTCTTTGCTCTCTCTAGCCTCTCTCAGTCTCTCTTTCTAATTAATGCTTTTTTTTATCTTACTCTCTTTTTCTCTCTTTTCCTCATTTTCTCTCTCTCTCAGTATCACAGAATTACAGAATTGTTACAGTGCTGAAGGAGGCCATTTGGCCCATCATGTCTGTACCAGCTCTCTGAATGAGCAGCTCCCTTACTGCCATTCTCCCGCCTTCTCCCCATAACCCTGCACATTCTTCCTTTTCAGGTAACAGTCTATTCCCTTTTGAATGCCTCAATTAAACCTGCCTCCACCACACTCTCAGGCAGTGCATTCTGGACCCTAACCACACACTTTGTGAAAAAGATTTTCCTCATGTCTCTTTTGCTTCTTTTGTTAATTACTTGGACATTTGTGCCCTTTGGTTCTCAGTCCTTTCACGAGTGGGAACGGTTTCTCCCTTTCTACTCTGTCCAGACCCCTCATGATTTTGAACACCTCTACCAAATCTCTTCTCTGCTTTCTCTTCTCCAAGGAGAACAGTCCTAACTTCTCCAGTTTATCTTCGTAACTGAAGTTCCTCGTCCCTGGAGCAATTCTCATGAGTCTTTTCTGCACTCTCTCCAATGCTTTCCCATCTTTTCCATAGTGTGGTGCCCAGAACTGTACACAATACTCCAGCTGAAATCTGACTAGTGACCTATACAAGTTCAACATAACCTCCTTGCTCTTGTACTCTATGCCCCTGTTAATAAAGTCCAGGATAGTGTATGCTTTATTAATTGCTCTCTCCACCTGTCCTATGGTCTTCAATGATTTATGCACATATGCACCCAGGTCCCTCTGCTCCTGCATCCCCTTTAGAGTTGTACCCTTTAGTTTATGTTGTCTCACCATGTTCTTCCTACCAAAATAGATCACTTTACACTTCACCGCATTAAACTTCACCTGCCAGCTCTCTGCCCATTTTACCAACTTGTCAATGTCACAGTTCACAATGCTTCCAGGTTCATATCATCTGCAAACTTTGAATTTGCACCATGTACATGTCATTAAAATATATCAGGAAAAGTTAGGATCCCAATACTGACTCCTGGAGAACTCCACTACAAACCTTCCTCCAGCATGAAAAATATCCATTAACCACTACTCGGTGTTTCCTGTCACTCAGCCAATTTTGTATCCATGTTGTTATTGTCCCTTTTGTTCCATGAGCTATAAATTTGCTCATAAGTCTGTTGTGTGGCTCTGTATCAAGTTTTCTCTCTCCATCCTGAGATGCTGAATTCATAAACCAATGATTAGGATGATAATGTTGCTTGAATGCTCTGGACTTCTTGGGATTGGCTCTATTATTGCTTGCTGCATTCTCATTAGCCTATGCAGTTGCAGTTGTGGTAACTCCAGTTGTGCTTCGTGGTGAACCAGCTATGGCACCTGGTGGATCTTTAGAAACATGGAAACCAATAATTGCACCAAGCCAACCAGAGACTCTCTTGTTGCCTCTCTAGTTTTTGCTGCACTCTATATTGTATCTTTGGAGCAGATAGTTCTCAATGCAGCAGTTCTGCACTGTCCTGGTGTATAGTTATAAGTGTAACAGTGCTACAGTGTACTTGTATATATGGCACTGTACCGGTGCATACTGAACTGTACCGGTGCATACTGAACTGTACCGGTGCATACTGAACTGTACCGGTGTACACTGCACTGTACCGGTGTACACTGCACTGTACCGGTGTACACTGCACTGTACCGGTGTACACTGCACTGTACCGGTGTACACTGCACTGTACCGGTGTACACTGCACTGTACCAGTGTACACTGCACTGTACCGGTGTACACTGCACTGTACCGGTGTACACTGCACTGTACCGGTGTACACTGCACTGTACCCGTGTATACTGCACTGTACCCGTGTATACTGCACTGTACCCGTGTATACTGCACTGTACCGGTGCATACTGAACTATAGTGGTGCATACTGCACTGTACCAGTGCATACTGAACTGTACCGGTGTATACTGCAATGTACTGGTGTGTACTGCATTGTAGTATAGCAGTGCTGCAGTGTACTTGTGTATACTGCACTATATTGGTGTATAGTTATAAGTGTAACAGTGCTGCAGTATATGTATGTATACTTCCCTGTACTGGTGTATACTGCACTGTAGTGGTGTATAATTATAAATGTAACAGTGCTGCACTGTACTGGTGTATACTGCAATGTAAGGTGAATACTGCACTCTACTGGTATATAGTTATAAATGTAACAGTGCTGCAGTGTACTGGTGCATATTGCCCTGTACTGGTGCATATTGCCCTGTACTGGTGCATATTGCCCTGTACTGGTGCATATTGCCCTGTACTGGTGCATATTGCCCTGTACTGGTGCATATTGCCCTGTACTGGTGCATATTGCCCTGTACTGGTGCATATTGCCCTGTACTGGAGCATATTGCCCTGTACTGGTGCATATTTTCCTGTACTGGTGTATACCACCCTGTACTGGTGTATACCGCCCTGTACTGGTGTATACCGCCCTGTACTGGTGTATACCGCCCTGTACTGGTGTATACCGCCCTGTACTCGTGTATACTGAATTGCACCGCTGTATACTACTCTGTACTGGTGTATACTGCCCTGTACTGGTGTATAGTTATCGATTAGTATGCTGCACTGTATTTGGTGTATACTGCACTGTATTTGGTGTATACTGCACTGTATTTGGTGTATACTGCACTGTATTTGGTGTATACTGCACTGTACTGGTGTATATTGCAATGTAATGTGAAGACTGCAATGTATGGTGTATACTGCACTCTACTCGTGTAAAGTTATAAGTGTTACAGTGCTGCAGTGCAGTGGGGGATACTGCACGGTAGTGGTGTATAATTATAAATGTAATAGTGCTGCAGTATACTGATGTATACTGCACTGCACTGCTGTAGACTGCACTGTAATGGTGTATGGTCACAAGCATAACAGTGCTGCAGGGTACTGGTGTATACTGCAATGTATCAGTGTAAACAACACTGTATTAGTGTATAGTTATAAGTAGACCAGATAACTCTGTACTAGTGTGTGCTGCAATGCACTCTATTGGTGTATGGTTCTAAGTGTAGCAGTACTGCAATGTACCAGTGTATACTGCAATGTACTGTTGTATACTGCACTGTATTGGTATATAGTAATAAATGTAGCAGTACTGTACTGTATACTGCCTCAGTTTCAATGTAAATATGCCTTGTGGAACAAGGGTATATTACCAAATAATGAACAAGTGACTGGTTAACTCATTGCTTCAGCTTCATATAGCCAGGGGCTGACACACCTGGTGCAGTGAGGGATGAGGTGAGAGTGATACCAAGGCAGCATTTGACTGAGTGTGGCATCAAGGAGCCCGAGTAAAACTGGAGTCAATGGGAATCAGGGGGAGAACTCTCTGCTGGTTGGAGTCATACCCAGCACAAAGGAAGATGGTTGTGGCTGTTGGAGGCCATCCTCAGTTCCAGGACGTCACTGTACTGTCCTGGTGTATAGTTATAAGTGTAACAGTGCTGCAGTGTATCAGTTTATACTGCACTTCACTGGTGTATACTACACTGTAGTAGTGTATATATAAAGTGTAGCAGTGCTGCAGTGTACTTGTGCATACTGCCCTCTTCTGGAGTATATTGCACTGAACCGGTGTTTAGTTAGTTATAAATGTAGCAGTGCTGCACTGTACTGATGTATACTGCACTGTATTGGTATATACTTATAAATGTAGCAGTACTGTACTGTATACTGCCCCAATTTCAATGTAAAATGCATAATGGAACAAAGGTATATTTCCAAATAATGAACAAATGACTGGTTAACATATCGCATCAGCTTCATATAGCCAGGGGCTGGAGCATATAATCTAGGCTGACACACCCAGTGCAGTGAGGAATGAGGTGAGAGTGACATCAAGGCAGCATTTGACCGAGTGTGGTGTCAAGGAGCCCTAGTAAAACTGGAGTCAATGGGAATCGGGGGAAACTCTTCGCTGGTTGGAGTCATACCTAGCACAAAGGAAGATGATTGTGGTTGTTGGAGGTCAGTCATCTCAGCTCCAGGACATCACTGCAGGAGTTCCTCAAGGTAGTGTCCTCGGCCCAACCACCTTCAGCTGCTTCATCAATGACCTTCCTTCCATCATAAGGCCAGAAGTGGGAATATCCACTGATGATTGCACAATGTTCAACACCATTCGCAACTCCTCAGATACAGAAGCAGCCCATGTCCAAATGCAGCAAAACCTGGACAATATCCAAACTTGGGCTGACAAATGGCAAGTAACATTCACGCCACACAAGTGTCAGGCAATGACCATCTCCAACAAGAGGGAATCCAACCATTGCCCCTTGACATTCAATGACATTACCATCACTGAATCCCCCACTATCAACATCCCAGGGTTACCACTGACCAGAAAGTGAACTGAACTAGCCATATAAATACAGTGGCTACAAAAGCAGATCAGAGGCTGGGAATCCTGCAGCTGCTAGCTCACCTCCTGACCCCCCCAAAGCCTGTCCACCATCTACAAGGCACAAGTCAGGAGTGTGATGGAATACTCCCCACTTGCCTGGATGAATGCAACTCCCACAACACTCAAGGAGCTTGACACCATCCAGGACAAAGCAGCCCATTTGATTGGCACCACATCCACCAACGTAAACATCCATTCCTTCCACCATCGACTCATAGTAGCAGCCATCTGTGTACCATCTACAAGATGCACTACAGAAACTCACCAAGGCTCCTTAGGCAGCACCTTCCAAACCCATGACTTCTGCCATCTAGAAGGACAAAAGCAGCAGATAGATGGGAACACCACCACCTCGAAGCTCCTTCCAGGCCACACCCCATTCTAATTTGGAAATATATCGCCGTTCCTTCACTGTCGCTGGGTCAAAATCCTGGAACTCCCTCCCTTACAGCACTGTGGGTGTACCTTCACCACATGGACTGCAGCGGTTCAGGAAGGCAGCTCACCACCACCTTCTCAAGGGCAATTAGGGATGGACAATGAATGCTGGTCTTGCTATTGAGGTCCACATCCTATAAAAGAATAAAACAAAACTGTTGAGGGGACCAATACTGAGGGAGGGCTGCACTGTCAGAGAGTCAGTACCAAGGGAGTGCTGCACTGTCAGAGGGTCAGTACTGAGGGAGTGCTGCACTGTCAGAGGGTTAGTACCGAGAGAGTGCTGCACTGTCAGAGGTTTAGTACTGAGGGATTGCTGCACTGTCAGAGGGTTAGTACCAAGAGAGTGCTGCACTGTCAGAGGGTTAGTACCAAGAGAGTGCTGCACTGTCAGAGGGTCAGTGCTGAGGGAGCGCTGCACTGTCAGAGGGTCAGTACTGAGGGATTGCTGCACTGTCAGAGGGTCAGTACTGAGGGAGTGCTGCACTGTCAGAGGGTTAGTACTGAGGGATTGCTGCACTGTCAGAGGGTTAGTACTGAGGGAATGCTGCACTGTCAGAGGGTCAGTCCTGAGGGAGTGCTGCACTGTCAGAGGGTCAGTACTGAGGGAGTGCTGCACTGTCAGAGGGTCAGTCCTGAGGGAGTGCTGCACTGTCAGAGGGTCAGTACTGAGGGATTGCTGCACTGTCAGAGGGTTAGTACCAAGAGAGTGCTGCACTGTCAGAGGGTTAGTACTGAGGGATTGCTGCACTGTCAGAGGGTTAGTACTGAGGGAATGCTGCACTGTCAGAGGGTCAGTCCTGAGGGAGTGCTGCACTGTCAGAGGGTCAGTACTGAGGGAGTGCTGCACTGTCAGAGGGTCAGTCCTGAGGGAGTGCTGCACTGTCAGAGGGTCAGTGCTGAGGGAGTGCTGCACTGTCAGAGGGTCAGTCCTGAGGGAGTGCTGCACTGTCAGAGGGTCAGTCCTGAGGGAGTGCTGCACTGTCAGAGGGTCAGTACTGAGGGAGTGCTGCACTGTCAGAGGGTCAGTGCTGAGGGAGCGCTGCACTGTCAGAGGGTCAGTACTGAGGGAGTGCTGCACTGTCAGAGGGTCAGTGCTGAGGGAGTGCTGCACTGTCAGAGGGTCAGTACTGAGGGAGTGCTGCGCTGTTGGAGGGTCAGTACTGAGGGAGCTGCACTGCTGGATGAGACAATAAATGGAGGGGCCATCTCTCTCCGGTGTACTTAAAAGTCCCATGGTCTCTATGTTAAAGAAGAGCAGGGGATTTCCCCCCTGGTGTTCTAGCCAATGTTAATCCCTGAATCAACACCACAAAAACAGATGACCCGCTCATTGTCACTGCTGTTTGTGGGAGCTTGCTCTGCACAAATTAGCTGCCATTACAATAATTCACTCTCTGATTGGGAAATGTCATGCACTGTAACAATGGAGATGTTGAGCAACCAGTTACAACCGTGAATACACTTCAAAAGTGCTTCATCGGCTATGAAGAGCTTTGGAACATCTTGAGGTTGTGAAAGGTGCTATATAAGTGCAATTCTTTTCTTTGAGTCACAGCGCTGAATGGTGGGCTGAATGGTCTATTTGGACTCTGGTTGGTCAGTTACTTTTAAACTGAGCCACGCCTGGGTTGGAGGTACAGGCAGAGCCACGCCTGGGTTGGAGGTACAGGCAGAGCCACGCCTGGGTTGGAGGTACAGGCAGAGCCACGCCTGGGTTGGAGGTACAGGCAGAGCCACGCCTGGGTTGGAGGTACAGGCAGAGCCACGCCTGGGTTGGAGGTACAGGCAGAGCCACGCCTGGGTTGGAGGTACAGGCAGAGCCACGCCTGGGTTGGAGGTACAGGCAGAGCCACGCCTGGGTTGGAGGTACAGGCAGAGCCACGCCTGGGTTGGAGGTACAGGCAGAGCCACGCCTGGGTTGGAGGTACAGGCAGAGCCACGCCTGGGTTGGAGGTACAGGCAGAGCCACGCCTGGGTTGGAGGTACAGGCAGAGCCACGCCTGGGTTGGAGGTACAGGCAGAGCCACGCCTGGGTTGGAGGTACAGGCAGAGCCACGCCTGGGTTGGAGGTACAGGCAGAGCCACGCCTGGGTTGGAGGTACAGGCAGAGCCACGCCTGGGTTGGAGGTACAGGCAGAGCCACGCCTGGGTTGGAGGTACAGGCAGAGCCACGCCTGGGTTGGAGGTACAGGCAGAGCCACGCCTGGGTTGGAGGTACAGGCAGAGCCACGCCTGGGTTGGAGGTACAGGCAAACCCACTCTGCATGGAAATTCCTGCCAATTTCACTTCCTGACTCCCTGCCTGTAACCACCTCAGCCCTAACTCACTATTGGTTCCCTGACACCTCCATCGCTACATCACACTGCCTTTTCCCACCAATCAGAGTGTTAACTGAACCTTCACTCAGAGAGTTGTGACCCTGGAATTCTCTACTCCAGAGAGCTGTGGATGCTCAGTCATCGGGTCTATTCGAGACTGAGCTCAAGAGATTTTTAGACATTAAGCCTGCCTCTCCCACCCTCCTCCCTATCCCAGACTTTCCCTTCCTCCCTTTTCCCCCTTTCAACAGCTTAAAACCCACATCACATTTCCACCTTCCTTCAGTTCTGAATCAACCGGAAACATTAACTCTGCTTCTTTCCCCACAGGTGCTGCCAAATCCAGCGCATATTTCCAGCATCCTCTGTTTTTATTTCAAACTTCCAGCATCACAGTCTCTTGTTTTTTTTATAAAATCCGGTCCTATTTGACACACCAGCTCTGTTCAGGAGTTGCTGGAATGCTGCCTGATCAGTGACAGCTCCAACCCCACCGCTCCCCCCCACCCCACCCCCCAACGGGTCTCCGCCCTGGATTTTCTCTCAGGTTAACTCCCTTAGCCGCCTGACATACCCACAAGGCAGTGGGGGGCAGGTTTGTGAGCAGCAGGGTGTAACTGGGCCTGCATGTCATACACATCTGGGGCCAGGCCTCCTCTGAGTCCCCTGTAGTTTATTCTGGATCCTCGACATTCCCAGTTTACCTATATCACCACAGGGAGGCACTACGCTGGTCTCCCTGATGAAGGAGCAATGTCCTGGCGGGAGAGGCTGTCACACTCGGCTCTCTTTTCACCATAGTTATACTGCTAGCCAGCGGTGAGAGCTGAAAGCAAGAGAAGCCAAGCAGCCTGATCTTTACACACCTCCCACAGCATTAAATCACTCGACGCATCACACCAATCGGAGAGACACGTTGTAGGAAAAGCAGCAGCCAATTTGTGCATAGGAAGATCCCACAAACAGCAATGAGTTAATGATTAAATAATGCATTTTTCTGATGTTGGTTGAGGAATTAATATTGGTCCCAGGACACCATATTCTTCAAAATAGGGCCAGGGGATCTTTTATACCCAGGACTGCACTTTAAATGCTTCATCAGAAAGATGGCACTTTGATACCTTTTTAACTTTTCTATATGTTTTGGGATTCCTGGTTTACTGTTGGAAACTGAAATCAAATCCTTGGTCCTGTCATTTCTTTGCTTGAATGTAATTTTTACAGCTTTCCTAATGACTGGGAAAGTGGAATTGGATTAAAAGAGCCATATTGTTAATTGGCCCCACTGTGAACAGCCACTGCTCAACACTTGCTTGCACAACTCCAAATATGGTTATGTTTCTAGAGCAGCATGTATTTAATAGTAACCAAGAATAATGATATGTCAACAGCACATTCCCTCATCTCTCAGTCTCTCTCTCTCTCTCTGTCTCTGTTTCTCTGTCTGTCTCTTTCTCTCTTCTCTCTCTTGATCTCCCTCTCTGTCTGTCTGTCAGTCTGTCTGTCTCTCTCTCTCTCTCTCTCTCTCTCTCTGCATCTGCTCCTCTTTCTCATTTGTCTGTTTCTTTCTGTCTTTACTCAGCATTACTTCAACTTCTGCATCCACCTCCTGCGAGGTGCAAGGAGTCAGGTACAAAAGAAAGAAGGACTTACATTTCTATAGCGCCTTTCAAAAACCCATGCGCTTTACAGCTAATCACAGAATCACAATATTTTTGAAGTATATTCACTGTAGTAATGTAGGAAATTCAGCAGCTGATTTGTGCACAGCAAGCTCCCATAAACAGCATTGTGACAATGACCAGATGGTCAGTTTTAGTGATGCTGATTAAGGGATAGATACTGACCAGGAAATCAGGGATAACTCTCCTCTGTTTCTGCAAATAGTGTCCAGGGCTCTTTTACACCCATCTGAGAGACAGACAGATAGACAGAGAGGGAGAGAGACAAGAGAGCAAGAGACAAACAGAGAGAGAGAGACAGACAGACAGACGGAGAGAGAGAGATGGAGAAAGAGACAAACAGAGAGAGAGAGAGAGACAGACAGGGAGAGAGAGGAGAGAGAGAGACAGACAGGGAGAGAGAGGAGAGAGAGAGACAGACAGGGAGGGAGAGGAGAGAGAGAGACAGACAGATAGACAGGGAGAGTTTTTGATCTCATCTGATTGTGTAGCACCCCCTCTGTACTACATGGGGAGTGTCAGTCTGGATTTTATGCTCAAGTCTCTGGAGTGGGACTTAACCCATGATCTTTGGGATCAGAGGTGAGAGCGATACCCATTGAGCCTGTTTAATCAATTTATTAGAGTTCTTTGAAGAAGTAACATGTGCTGTGGATAAAGGGGAACCGGTGGATGTTCTGTACTTAGGTTGCCAAAGGCATTTGATGAGGTGCCACATCGAAGGTCATTGTGAAAAATAAAAGCTCATGGTGTAGGGGGTAACATTGGCATGGATCAAAGATTGGCTGGCTAACAGAGGGTAGCCATAAATGGGTCTTTTTCTGGTTGGCAAGATGTAATGAGTGGTGAGCCACAGGGATCAGTGCTGGGGTCTCACCTACTTACAATTATAAACATGACTTGGATGAAGGGACTGAAGGAACTGTTGCTAAATTTGCAGATGAGACAAAGGTAGGGTAGGAAAGTAAGATGTGAAGAGGACATAAAGAGGCTACAAAGGGATATAGATTGGATAAGTGAGTGGCAAAGATCTGGAAAATGGAGTATAATGTGGGAAAATGTGAAATTGTCCATTTTGGTAGGAATAATAAAAAAGAAGCTTATTATCTAAATGATGAGAGATTGCAGAGCTCTGAGGTGCAGAGGGATCTGGGTGTCCTAGTGCATGAATCACAAAAGGCTAGCATGCAGGTACAGCAGGTAATTCGGAAAGCTAATAGAATGTTATCATTTCTTGCGAGGGGAATTGATTACAAAAGCAGGGAGGTTATGCTTCAGTTATACAGGACACTGGTGAGACCACATCTGGAGTATTGTGTACAGCACTGGTTACCTTATTTGAAGAAAGATGTAAATATGTTGGAAGCAGCTCAGAGAAGGTTTACCAGAATAATATCTGCAATGGACGGTTTAGACAGACAAGAATTGTCTCCACTGGAGTTTAAAGAGTAAGAGGCGACTTGATTGAAACATAAGATCCTGAGAGGTCTTGACAGGGTGGATGTGGAGAGAATGTTTCCTCTCGTGGAAGAATCTAAAGCTAGGGGTCACTGTTTAAAAATTAGAGGTCGCCCATTTAAGACAGCGATGAGGAGAATTTTCTTTCTCTGAGGGTTGTGAGTCTTTGGAACTCTCTTCCTCAAAAGACGGTGGAAGCAGAGTCTTTGAATATATTTAAGACAGAGTTAGCACGGTTCTTGATAATCAAGAGTATCGGAGTAGATAGGAATTTAGGATTGAGGTTACAATCAGATCGACCATGATCTTATTGACCAGCGGAACAGGCTGGAGGGGCCGAGTGGCCTCCTGCTTCTAGTTCGTATGAGTCACAATTAGGGCCTAGGAGACAGTGGCCCAATATAACAGAGCAGGAGTATTTAATATAACAGAGCAGGAGTATTTAATATAACAGAGCAGGAGTATTTAATATAACAGAGCAGGAGTATTTAATATAACAGAGGGGGAATATTTAATATAACAGAGCGGGAGTATTTAATATAACAGAGCGGGAGTATTTAATATAACAGAGCGGGAGTATTTAATATAACAGAGCGGGAGTATTTAATATAACAGAGCCGGGGTATTTAATATAACAGAGCCGGGGTATTTAATATAACAGAGCCGGGGTATTTAATATAACAGAGCCGGGGTATTTAATCTAACAGAGCCGGGGTATTTAATCTAACAGAGCAGGGGTATTTAATCTAACAGAGCAGGGGTATTTAATCTAACAGAGCAGGGGTATTTAATCTAACAGAGCCAGCGTATTTAATATAACAAAGCAGGAGTATTTAATATAACAGAGCAGGGGTATTTAAATGGCTGTGATTCTAAAAGCAAAACTTTAAAATTGTAAATCAGTGGTATCCAATCTTTGATCTTTGTGAACCACATAAACATATATCGTGGAACATTGGAAAACCACATATAAAGTTTACAACCATGTTTCCAGTCATTTTCACATATCTCAGATTAACACATCTCCACCCCCTGTTCCTGGGTTTCTCCACAGCCTTGACCCAAACCTCAAGGCCCACACTGTTCATTCCTGATGGATCTGTCAGCATGGAGTTCAACTTCAGTGTTAAGGGTGTTTTCAGGGGTTGGAATTCCAGAGCTTGGGGAGCTCAGCTCAGCTCAGGCTGGGGTGTTGAGGATGAACGCAATGCTGGAGGTTTCACCACATGACATCCTACACCCCACCCATCCCCATGCTCGCCCCATTGGTCCCAAACTCAACTACCCCCATGATGCCCATGTCCCTGCGGTAAAATTCCAGAATGAACGCACTCTTTCTTTTCCGATTGGGTGAAGAGCCTTTTTCTTCCCTCTCCAGTATTTTTTATAAATGGTAAACGAAAGATAAATGATAAACAGCCAGTTGATGCACAGCAAGATCACAAGTTCAGCAATGTGATAATGAATAGATAATTTACTTTAGTGATGGTGGTTGAAGGATAAATGTTGGCCAGAACTCTGAGGGGAACTTGCACGATTTTCTTTGGGGTAGAGCTATGTGGTCATTTCCATCCCCTGAGAAGGCAGACATCTGAAAGACAGCGCGTGTGACTGTGCAGCACTCCCTCCGTTCCTGCACTGGAGTGTCAGCCTGGAGTTCTGTGTTTACGTTTCTGGAGCAGGACTTGAACCCATAATTCTCTGACCCAGTGAAGCACAGACTCTGGAAAATAATCTCTAGTTGTTGGAGATTCCAAGACAATCATAAGGTTTTGCTGCCCTTAGTTGGATGTTGCCCTTCCAGCCCTCCCCTTCCCCCACCCCACCTCATTGTAAACCTATGATGAGGGTAAAGACTGGACTGTAACAAACATCTTAAATTTACTTCAAACTTATTATCATTCATTTTGTGGTCACATGACACAGTTTAGTGGTTCAAATCTGACTAAGGACCCTGGGTGGGAAGTTCCTGATCCAGCTGCATTCCCAAACTCCTGATCAAAATGACAGTAGAGAGGGAACAGATTCCAGGAAATTCCTTCTCGTTCTCTTTTAAACAAGAATACATATACATGGGTTGTAATGTCAGTCCTAAATCGAACATATTTTAACTCTTAGTTCCAAGTATTTATCTTGCTGGTCATTCTCAGGTCACCCATTTTGAATGGGAGATATATCTTTCTGGCCACTAACCCTCCTCACCATCCCTTCACTGCCATTTCCCCCCATCATTCTCCCAAGCACCAATCATCATGTCTCACCCACAAAGTCCAAATGTGCAAATCGATCACTTCTTGCGCTTCAAAGATTTAGACCGCGCCGCTTGCTTGAAATGGGTTCCTCGCCCTGATGTGACTAACAGGACTCGTGCTTTAATATAAGGAACTTGTTGTCCTGAACTGTCTAGTTGAGGTGGATTGTTCTTGTCTACCAGGCTATGTCTCATTGTTCAGTGCCAGTTGTAGATTTGATTGCAGGTTATCCTGGAAGTCTTGCCTTCAAAAAGGTGTTTATCTGACCCCAAGCAACTAACAACAGGACTCTGTTTTTAGAAAAGAATTTGTTAGAATTGTCCTTGAAAATTGAGAAGCAGGCTCTGATTGAGGATAAATGAAAATCCGAGCAGAAACAATATTTGTTCAAATTGATCAGGAATTTCTCACATTCGTTCCAAAGAAGCACTTGCAGAGCATAGTAACCCAATTGCAGACTTTCTCACTGCATGGATATGTGACTGAAACATAGGAATGTAGGAAAGGAAGAGGTCATTACCCACTTGAGCCTGTTCTGCCATTCAACTGCATCATGGCTGATCTATACCTCACTCCATTTTCCCACCGAATCACTTCATACCGCTGCCCACCAAAAATCTTGTAGGTAAGGGATTTCTTAGTTCTTTCACAAAATGTGGGAATTTTTGGCTGCCCTAATTCCCCTTGAGAAAGTGGTGATGATGAAATGGATTACAATCCTTGCCCCTTTTAGGGACTATTCTGGATCAAGTGTACTCCTCAGATAATCACTCTCACTTAAGGTTGAACAAGGTGGGACTCAAAGACACTTAAATGGGCCTGAAGAACTGATCTAACTATCCCTGAAAGAACGGAGCCACCAGAGAATATTACCGTCCTCCAGATAGCCTTTTTAACAAGTTTTTAACCAGGTTATACCTACCCGGATATTGTAAGGGTCTGGGCATCTCTCCTCAACAATGTATCTCTCCACTGAAGAGTGTGCGGAGAACGGAGATGGGTTTCTGAGTTTGGGTAAAGAAGACTTTATGCGACAATATATGTGATGACTTGATGGAGCAGACAGGTTTGATCAAGAAACAGTTAAACTTTATTGCAAAGACATTTTCAGTGCTTGCACGCTCAACCAGGTGTCTCATTGGAAAAGCCCCACTCCCTGGATTGCACGTGCAAAGAGCTCACTGGTTGGAGCTGCCACAGTACATCACATGACCCATGATTGACAGGAGGGTGTGACTATATATCCAGTTACCACAATATATTTTCCAAATTATATAAGAATTTATTGAAGAACCAAACATGCAGTTCACTTTTGATAGTAAATCAATTGCAACATTGACAGTTCTAGGAAAGGTAAATATAATGTTGGTTATATTAGAGAATCCAGATTTTATTAATGTTATAGAGAGATACTTAAGATACCTATCAATATTTAAAATAATATTTACTTTAAATCCCAAGTAAGAAACTACCAAGTCTCACAGGGCTACCTCTATCCTAATTAAAGGGAGAACTATCATTACTAAACTACAGCAGCATATCTGTGCCTGACAGATGCTGGAGTCAATCCAAGAAATCTAAAAATTCTAAGTTCTAATATTTATACCCTCAAAGAGCTAAACCAACAGGAAGCATGTTGAGCACTCATACTGGCCAACACCCTTTGTTTTTTTGTCAATCTCCATTACTCAAACAGGATATTGAGGGGTGCAGACAGTGGTCACTTTCTTGCAACACCAAGTTTCCAGGATTCAATTCTCAAGTTGTTTAGGGTCAACTTTAATTTTATCCATTGAAGTGTTTTACGATTTGTCAATGCCTTGCTGAAGTGATATAAAGGCCAGTTCCTGTTTTTTTCCATAAATGCCTTGTGTTAGAGAATATACCATATTCTGTGCTACAGGATGTTGTTGTCCTTGAGCAGGCATTCATGCCTAGACATGTTTATGTACTTCCTAAACTTTTTCCTTTTGTCCAGCAGATGAACTCTTTTAATTTGAACTCAGCTTTTAATATGTAACCCCTACTTTATAAGTGAATCACTATTTTAATCTTAGAACTCCTTATTTATAGCTGGATTCTCTTATAACTTCATATTTATAACTGCGTTCCCTCACATCGAGCTGCCTTCTTGAACCGCTGCAGTCCATGTGGTGTAGGTACACCCACAGTGCTGTTAGGGAGGGAGTTCCAGGATTTTGACCCAGCAACAGTGAAGGAACAGTGATATATTTCCAAGTCAGGATGGTGAGTGACTTGGAGGGGAACTTCCAGCTGGTGGTGTTCCCATCTATCTGCTGTCCTTGTCCTTCTAGGTGGTAGTAGTCATGGGTTTGGAAGGTGCTGTCTAAGGAGCCTTGGTGAATTCCTGCAGTGCATCTTGTAGATGGTACAGACTGCTGCTACTGTGCGTCAGTGGTGGAGGGAGTGAATGTTTGTGGATGTGATGCCAATCAAGTGGGCTGCTTTGTTCTGGATGGTGTCAAGCTTCTTGAGTGTTGTGAGAGCTGCACTCATCCAGGCAAGTGGGGAGTATTCCATCACACTCCTGATTTGTGCTTTGTAGATGGTGGACAGGCTTTGGGGAGTCAGGAGGTGAGTAATTCATTGCAGGTTTCCTCTGGTAGCCACAATATTTAGATTTTTTGTATATTCTTTCACAGGATGGCCAGTGTTTATTGCCAATCCCTTTTTTCCCTTGAGAAGGTGGTGGTGAACTGCCTTCTTGAACCATTGCGGTGCATGTGGTGTAGGTTCGCCCACAGAAACATGGAGTTGCATGGAAAATGGGCATGGATTTGGAAGGGGACAACACTTTCCAAGGAGATTGGAGATGGTGGGGGTGGGGGTTGAGGGTGCAGTTTTCAAGGCCACAGGGGCTAAGGGTGTATTTTTTGATGGCAACAGATTTCAAAGAGACATTTTAAAGTACTTCAGGAGAGGGAACTGTTAACAATACTGACTAATGGGGCCAGAAAGGGAAAAGTCACCACAGAGTTATGATTTTAAAACTGTGCAGCACTGCAATCTCCAAAGCTAATTATTACAAAAATACCACTAATAGCCACTGAGGATTCACTGATCTTCAGTAAAATACAGTTAAGCTAATCAACCATACCATGGTGGTTACTTTTAAATATCCTTTCTCATTTTCAGTGTTGCTGATGTTGGAACATGGAACTTTTTGTCGATGGTCCAACCCTTTTCTTGTTTTGATATGGAGCAGCCTGTGGAGCTGCTGACTGACTCAAATTTACAAAGAGAAAGCCTTTTGTCACATCAGCAGTGTGATCAATTCATAGAATCATATAACATGTTAGGAGGCCGTTCGGCCCATCGTGTTGGTGCCAGCTCTTTGAAAGGTTTGTTTCAATTGTGTCCCACACTGCAGCATGTCCTCCATAGCCCTGTATATCTGTTCTCCTCAGGTATATGGCCTGTTGTCCATTGCAAATCTGCTTCCACCACTCTTCCAGCTCGTGTGTTACACATCATAACAACCTTCTGTGTGAACAAATTTCTTCTCATTTCCTGCCTAATTCTTCCCCCTGTTATTTTAAATCTATGACCGTGGCCAGTTTGTTGCTGCTTGCTCTGTCAGACCCTGCCATCATTTTGAACACCTCCAGTGGGTCTTCCCTCTGCTCTAAGGGGAAGAATCCCAACTTCTCCAATCCCTCCATATGCAAAGACCCTCATCACTCATATCATCCTGCTAAACCTCCGCTGTACCCTCTTTTGTGGAGTGTGGTAGTCAGAACTGGACACAATACTCTAACTGAAACCCAACCTGTGACTTGTACGAGTTTAGTTCGGTCTCCTTGACAGGAAGCAGCAGATTTGAACAGTCAGCTGTAAAAACTAACACAGGACAGCAATAAATTTTCTGTATTGAACGATTGGATAACTAGTGAATTATCTGTGACAATTACCTGCTCTCATCGGTAACAACAACTTGTATTTATATGGCACCTTCAATGTAATGATGGAGGTTGAATGGGTGGCGTTCCTACCTCTGAGCCAGAAGCTCCAGGTTCAAATCCCACTTCAGGACTTGATGGCCAGGGAAGGTGCGTTCATAACATGACCAAACCGGTTGATTATCAGCCTGTAAATCCTTTCACCACACGCCAATGACAGGCAATTAGAGTGGGAGAGATCCCTCAGCAGCCATGGGTCAAACATCCATGTGATGTAAAGAGATTTGAGCCTCGATCATCACCATCTACAGCACCAGATCACAACATGCATGTAAAGCGTACGCTACCACGGCAACTCGGACCTCTTGGGGGGCCTGTTGGCTGAGTTGGCCGGCCGGCTGGTGTGGATCAGATGGGTGCCAGCAGCATGGGGTTCGATTCCTGTTCTAGCAGGGTGGGTGGGGACCTGCCCCCTTGCCCTATCCACGGTGGAGATTGCGTGCTGTGGGTTAAACCCGCCTTCGGACAGAGAACCCAAAAAGAAGAATGTGGTAAATTATCCCAAAGTGCCTTGGAGGAGCATTTCTAGTCATTATAGTGCAAAATGTGACACTGAGCCACATAACTCCAGATGAGGACAGCTGGCTAAAAACTTTGTCCAAGAGGGAGGTTTTGAGGAGGAAGAAGAAGTGAAGAGATTTAGGGAGGGAATTCCGGAGCTTAGGGCTCAGGCAGCTGAGGGTGCAGCCGCCAATGGGAATGCTCCAAGAGGTCAGCGATCTCGGAGGGGGCTGTAAAGCTGGAGGGGATTACAGAGATAGGGAGGGCTGAGGCCATGGGGGGATTTCTAATCAAGAATGAGAATTTCAAAGTCAAGGCGTTGTTTATTTGGGAGTCCACGTAGATCAGTGAGCACAGGGGGTGATAGGCAAATGGCACTTAGCGCAAGTAAGGGCACAAGCAGCAGAGTTTGGAATGACCTCAAATTTACGGAGGGCCAAACACAGGATGCCAGACATGAGTACATTGGAACAGTCCAAAGGTAACAAAGGCATGGATGAGGGTTTCAGTAGCAGATGAGCGGATCTGGGGCAGAGTCGGTTAATGTTACTGAGGTGGAAATAGGCGGCCTCAGAGATGGTGCTAATACGTGGCTGGAAGCTCATCACTTTAATTGATGAATATGTTATTTTATATTCAACATGGCAATGGAATTGAAAGTTCAGCAAACTCACTCAACAGCTTCAGTGGACGGAATGGCCTCCCCCTGTCCCACATTGCTACCTCATGGCCAGAGCAACCACACTGTGACATCATAACAGGCAATGGGAAGTGTTGACGTGGGGCAGGATTTTGAGTGGGCGAGCGGGCCCGGGAACAGCCGGGGAATGGATCACTGACAACAATCAACCCGGGTACGCGATTTCACATTGGCTGGCCAATTAACAGCCAGCTAACACAGAGCGCCTGCTGAAATGCTCAGCGCTTCCAGGGTGGGGGAGGGAGGAGGGTGGGTGCTGATGTAAGCGTGGGCAGGGGTGAGCGCTGAATGAAAGCTCCCTGAAGGCAGAGAGCTGCCTCAGGGAGCGGAAGATTTGAAAGCAATTAAATAAAGTTTCTAAAATCAGTAAAAAAAAAAAAAGTCCAAGCATCACAATCAGTCACCTGAACATATACATTGTAAAAATGCTGTCCATAGATTTTTATTTTTTAAAATTTAATCACGGAAACCTCATCCCTCCCTTGGATGAGGTTTCAAGAAAAATGCAAAGTCCGCCTGGCCGATTCACTCGTCCGCCGGCCGTAGAGTTGGACAGACCACGAAAAATCGGAGACAGTTGCAACTTTAATTACATTTACAAGCCTCTTAATTGTTGGCAGGCGCACTTCCAACTTCTGCGCATGCCGCTGACTGATATATCACACAAGCACAGGATGACATCCGGCCACTCGCTCAACATTATCTCATGTGATTTAGTGTCCGATCGGGTTGGGCGTGCACCCGCACGCTGACATAAATACCCTGCCCATGGTAATGGTGGAAAATCATGGCAACAGGAAGTTGGGTTTCTGAACCAAAAGTGCATGTGTGGTTCTAGATTTTTAACCAAATATTCATACATCAAATCTCTGAATCCTCACTTCATTTCACCCCAAAGTAACCATCACTGCATTACCTCAAGAAAGATGGATAACAATCGTCACTTATTTATTTTCCAATTTTTAGAACCATTTTCAGTTTGAACTTTATACTCAACTTACTTTCCTGCCCTATTTCCATATCCATTGATTCCCTTCATTCTCAAAGAATTTTATCCATTTCAATAAGATCACCTCTCATTCTTCGAATTTCCAGAGAATATAGATCTCAATCTCTTATCATTGGATAGTCCCCTCATCCTAGGAATCAATCTAGTGAATCTTTGTTGCACTCTTTCGAAGGAGTGTGACCTTCTTTAGATTGGGAGACCAAAGCTGTACACAGCTTTCCAGGCATGGTCTCGCCAAAGCCCTATGAATTGACGCTTTATGAATTCATTAGAACATCTGTCATTATTTCAGCCAGGTTAAGTAATTCCTTTTGGATAAATGTAAATGTAGATTTGCTGAGATTTGGTTCATAGATTTTAAATGTTGACTTAAAAACAGCAAATGATGGAGGCACTCAGTCAGACAGCATCAATGGACAGAGAAACAAAGTTAATGTTTCAGATCAATGCTCTTTCATCAGAACTAGAAAATGTTCGAGATTTAACAGCTTCAAGTAAATACAGAGGCAGGGAAGAGGGAGTGTGGTGGCAAATAGGAAGGGAATTCTGTGGATTGTATGGAAAGCAGGAGTGACTAAATGACCAAAAAGGGGATGAGGTAAGAAGGGGTAGTGACGGAGCAACACAGAAACAAAAATGGATTTGGATTTAAATGGTAATGGCAGCAACATTACCAGCTGCCGCTCACTGAGAAAGGGGAAACAGAGATTATGATCTGAAATTCCTGAATTCAAAATCCCCAGAAGGAAAAACAGCAAAAACTGGGAAATAAGAATATTGGTCTTCGCAGGTCTAGTGTACCTTAAAGTGGAACACCAGTACAACTGGGAAATAAGAGTACTGGTCTGAGCTCTTTCTTTCCTTCAGTGTTGAGTCCAGAATGCTGTAAAGTGTTCAGGTGAAAGATCAGGTGATGTTCCTGGAATCTGTCTGGCCCTGACTCAGGCACCTGATTAGGTGAGTTTACTTCAAAGCTGTAACTTCAGTACTGATACTCCAAGTGTGAAAGTGTCAGTGTTTCTGAGCTCTTTCAATGTGATGAGAGGCTACGTCCCTACGTGGATTTATTTTAACTGCACATGTGAGACCTGATGGACTTGCCTAAGATGCTGAAGATTCGTTTAGTAAATGAAATCGAGGCAAACTATTTTCACTGGTCATAATTAAGGTGAGAATGTTAATCTGAAATCTTCAGCAAAGTATTGATGTATTGCTGAAAAAAAACGATGTCTAAGCTTTCCATCATGTACTCATCAGGACACTCGCAAGAATACCAATATAAGGGGAAAACAACAATATTTACTGTATGTGAAGAGAGTGCTGATTGGTTGGCAAGTGGTGTTGCCATGGCAAATGCACCACTGATGGTGACTGACAGTTAACTGCCAAGCATCGTTTGACCCTTATTTGTCAAGGCATTACCTTGAGGAATGAGTCAGCGAATGGCTGTCACTTATTTTGTTTAGCTGAAACAAGCACAATGTGTGTACATGTTCTTTCTGTCTCTAAAGAACAGGGCCCATGTATTAATATATGTAGCTTCTAATACACAAACATGCGCCACACTGTGAACCTGACTGACGATCTTAAATTGGTTGTCAGCGTAATTCTTAGCACACTGAGGATTATTTAGC
Source organism: Carcharodon carcharias (assembly GCF_017639515.1). Taxonomy (NCBI): domain Eukaryota; kingdom Metazoa; phylum Chordata; class Chondrichthyes; order Lamniformes; family Lamnidae; genus Carcharodon; species Carcharodon carcharias. The sequence continues at coordinate 89,298,192 of NC_054487.1, read as the reverse complement.
AAATGTTGTCCAATCACGGAATCACATCTAATGTTGGACATTATTTTGAGTTTTGCAAGCATGGGCTGGTTGGGTATGGACTGTACCCTACCTGTTGTGAACAGAGGCTGGGACATGATGTTTGATACGATCTACCAGTCTTTGGGGCTTATGGCTTTCATTCCTAGCATCACATTGGCACTGAAATTCATATACCACATTAATCATGTGTGATAAGCAGAATGTCTTTTTGGCTTAATGGCAGCATCCTGTTAGTGGCGAATATCACTCTTGTTGCTACTGGATAGTAGCTGCGTGAAACAGCTAGCTTCACCTGTGATACTGTTGGGCCAAGTGCTGGTAAATGGGGTTAGGTAGGTAGGTCAGGTGTTTCTCGTGTGGGTGCAGACTTGATGGGCCGAAGGGCCTCTTCTACACTGTGATTCTGTGATTCTGTTGCTCAAATCTTTGAGATCCCTTGTCCTTCCAGGGTAATCTGAGGTAGTCTGGGCACTTTTTAGGGCCAAAAGTGACGGCCTTAGGCCCATTCATGAGTTTGTGTGATGTACAGCGCAAAATGATCTGATCAGGGTGGCCATTATCCTGCAGGATGCCACTGATGCCCCTATTTCAACATCAAGCTTGTGTGGTGAGCAAATGGCTCAGGCGGTTTTCACAAGGTTACTGATAAGATCAATCTTATGGCATGTGGAGCTGTAAGAATCCCAATGCGTATATTGGCCAGTGAAGGTAGGCTTGTGGTAGACCATGGTAGAGGAACCCCCCAGCCCCCACCACCACCACCACCACCCACCCAGCAGATTTCCCAACTAGTATGTCAAAGAAAGGGGGCTCATTTGACTGCTCCACTTCAGAGGTGAATTTGATTGCAGGATGGATCCCATTAAGACATGTAAGGAAAATATTACAAACAGATGCAGATTTTAAAATAGCACACGTATAACCCACATATCAGAAACATGTGAGGGGTAGGAGCTTAGTGTCATTTCATCAAAAACAGCTTTCTCACAGAACCCAACAAAGATGTTTGCTAGAGCTGGGCCTCGAGGGGATCCCATCTATTTGGAGATACATGCTGTCATTAAAACTGAACTCAACTGCATGAAATGCCAAGTTCATTTGCTGAATGAATACTGATTCACACAATGGTGGTGGGTCTAGATCGCCATGGTGTAGTGCTGCAGCACAAAGGTCTATGGCTTCCTTAAGTGCACCATTGGTGAATAGGCTAGCAATGTCAAATGAGCACTTGGACACAGCATTGCTATTGGTATGCAGGTCCTGTATGGCCTTTACAAATGTGAAACTTGGTAAAAACTGGTTGTAACAACTCGCCCAACCATTTGGTCAATTCACGTTGTGCACAGCTGGTCATAGATAAGATGGGGTTTAGAGGGACATGACGTTTGTGTGTCTTGGGCAGCTGGTATATACACAGACACAACAAACCATGAGGACGAACCCCGTCATATATATCACTCGGTAGCTCATTGTTCTTACACAAGTCCAGCAAGTGTTTTTTCAGCTTACTTTCAAGCAAGGCTATCCGGTCATGTTGTACGGCAGGTCCAATGGATATGACTTTGGACCTGTCATTAAGAATGTTGTGCATTTTGTTGATGTAGTCACGCTTGTTAAGGATGACTATTCCTGCCCCTTTGTCAGGTTAAGCGATGCACATATAAGGCCTTGCAACGTCGTAAGACATTCACGTTGCTGTGAAAGTCGGACAGTTCGTTCAGAATCCTGCAGTATGTGTGTGCTCGATCAGCGTCTTCAGTGGATGCTGGTTTGTGGCGGGAATAGAGGAGTTCAAACTCCGCTAATACCACTTCCTGTTTGATTTGGGATGAAGGCAGACCAAAACTGAAACCATGCGCAAGAACCAAACTGCTGGCTTTCTGAGAGTAAATGGTCAAAGAGATTTTTTACGTGTTTTGTGGCATCATTATTTGCATTGCCAAACCACTTCCGCTTAAGTGAGTTTATGGTACGGATGTGTTTCAAATGGGTAGTGTTTATGCTGCAGTCACCAATAAAGCAATATAGCAGCATAAATGGACCAAATCAAAAAATGAAAGAAATCTGCGCACCTCAGACCGAACACAGTGTGGGGCACCGCGTAAATTAGTAACCCTATTACCAATCTGTTCAATCTCATCTCGCATAAACACTTGCTCGAGTGTGGCAGAAGTTAGGAGACTTTTTAGGATTATTAGGGCATGGAATGTTCGACCAGAAACTATGGGAGAGGAGAATCCAGAGTAGTTTTAGAAAGAAAAACAGATAAATATTTATAAAAGAAAAAAATCTACAATGGCCCGGGTTAAGGATGGGTCTAAGTAGATGATTCTTTCAGAGAGTTGGCCCAGAAATGATGAACTGAACAGCCTCCTTCTGTGATTTTACGATTCTGAGTGGATTCTTAATGATTGTTTGTGGTTGTTACTTGGCTGTGTGGTTATTATCCACTTGCTGCAGCACTGCAGTGACTGTTATCTCCCTGGAATACATATGGATTATTACTCAACCTCTCGTTTTAGGAAGCTCACCCTAACAGGAACAGGCCATTCTGCTCCTCTGGCCCCTGCTGCCCTTCAGTTAGATTCTTGGCTGCTCTGTATCTTATCTCCATCTGCCTGCCTCACTTCAGTAACCCTTAACAACCCCGAAGAGATGGGAGTGTTTTTTATTTCCCAAGTGTGATTTGCTGCATCAACTGTTTACATTTAATACTGTAAAATGACTAGTAATTCTACTTTATTACAATCTCCTGAGAATCATTTGCGGTTTACAAATCTACATCGGAATGTCAATGCCGGTAAAGTTGTTTCAGTTTTATTGGGACAACAGAACAAAGATGGAAACTGAGTCTATCTCAGTAATTTAATTACATTTTTTAGATGATATTCCAAACCCCTGGAGCTTAACTCTTAGGGTTTATAGCATTATGTTAATTATTTGATTAAATTATATTCTACAACACATACTCCTAACTATCAGTAATTAGACTAATAATAAGGGCACAAAGGGAGCATCACCATGGTGACAAGTCAAGCAGAAGATTGGGCTAGGTGGAAAACACTGAACTCAGTCGTCCTGTTAAATCTAAGTGCTATCGATGTCCAATAATCCTGTTTTAGAAAATTATTCCAGTTTAGCAAACTGGAACAGGTAAAGCCCAAAAGAAATGAGGGTGACAGAAATGCAATTAATCGCCAGGGATAATCGCCAGGGAAAAAAGACAGAACTTTGAGTCTTCCATTAACATCTTATCCTGGCCCATTCACTTTCAGCATACATGTTTTAACTCTGCCTGCTCACTCCAGACTCCAGGTGTATCAGAACCTGTTCCCACTCTGTGCTCCAGGTGTATCATTTTTTTGTTCATTCATGGGATGTGGGCTTCGCTGGCTGGGCCAGCATTTATTGCCCTTCACTAATTGCCCTTGAGAAGGTGGTGGTGAGCTGCCTTCTTGAACCGCTGCAGTCCATGTGGTGTAGGTACACCCACAGTGCTGTTAGGGAGGGAGTTCCAGGATCTTGACCCAGTGACAGTGAATGAACGGTGATATATTTCCAAGTCAGGATGGTGTGTGACTCGGAGGGGAACTTCCAGGTGGTGGTGTTCCCATCTATCTGCTGTCCTTGACCTTCTAGATGGTAGTGGTCATGGGTTTGGAAGGTGCTGTCTAAGGAGCCTTGGTGAATTCCTGCAGTGCATCTTGTAGATGGTACAGACTGCTGCTATTGTGAGCCGATGGTGGAGGGAGTGAACATTTGTGGATGGGATGTCAATCAAGCGGGCTGCTTTGTCCTGGATGGTGTCAAGCTTCTTGAGTGTTGTGGGAGCTGCACTCATCCAGGCAAGTGGGGAGTATTCCATCACACTCCTGACTTCTGCCCTGTAGATGGTGGACAAGCTTTGGGAGCCAGGAGGTTAGTTACTCATCACAGGATTCCTAGCTACTGACCTGCTTTTGTAGCCACAGTATTTATATGGCTAGTCCAGTTTAGTTTCTGGCCAATGATAACCCCCCAGGATGTTGATAGTGGGGATTCAGTGATGGTAATGCCATTGAACGTCGAGGGATGGTGGTTGGATTCTCTCTTGTTGGAGATGGTCATTGCCTGACACTTGTGTGGTGTGAATGTTACTTGCCATTTGTTAGCCCAAGGCTGGATATCGTCCAGGTCTTGCTGCATTTGGACATGGACTGCTTCAGTATCTGAGGAGTCGTGAATGGTGCTGAACATTGTGCAATCATCAGCGAATATCTCCACTCCTGACCTTATGATGGAAGGAAGGTCATTGATGAAGCAGCTGAAGATGGTTGGGCCGAGGACACTACACTGAGGAACTCCTGCAGTGATGTCCTGGAACTGAAGATTGACCTCCAACAACCACAACCATTTTCCTGTGGGAGGAGAGACACAGGCACAAGGGGTGAAAGGCCAGCAGGAAGTCCAAGGTGGAAGGGGCCACAGAAGACACCACTATCCTGCTGCCAGGGTTTACAGGCAGCGATGCAGCTACCTCAATATGTCCGAGGTGTGATGTCGAAGGAGGCCCTGCCTCTTAAGGGAGACCGCCACTTCCATTTTGTCAGATGATTGGGCCTGAGATCGGCTTCGACTGTGTGGGTGGACACCCCATGCCGGTGGCTCTGAAGGTCACAGTGGCTCTCAGCTTCTATGCCGCTGGCTTTTTCCAGGGGGTCAGTGGGGGATCTGAGTGGTGTCTCCCAATCAGCTGACCACAGTTGTGTCAAGTTGGTGACAGAAGCTCTGTTCAGGTGGATAATGACATTTATTTTTTTACCTTATGGACAAGGTTGGCCAGGCTGAGCGAGCCAGAGGGTTTGCAGTGATTGCTGGGTTCCCCTGCATCCAGGGTGCTATAGACTGTACAAATGTGGCCATCAAGGTGCCAGAGGGTGAGCCCGGTGCCTTCGTCAACAGGAAGGGCTTCCACTCCATGAACGTGCAGATAGTGTGTGACCACAGGATGCTGATTCTACAAGAGATAAAAGCAAAGAACCTCAGATGCTGGAAATCCAAAACAAAAACAAAAATACCTGGAACTATTCAGCAGGTCTGGCAGCATCTGCGGAGAGGGACACAGTTAACGTTTCGAGTCCGTATGACTCTTCAACAGAACTGAGTAAAAATAGGAAAGGGGTGAAATATAAGCTGGTTTAAGGAGGGGGGGATCCTAAAGGGCCAGTGATAGGTGGAGATAACCAAAAGATATCACAGACAAAAGGACAAAGAGGTGTTGAAGGTGGTGATATTATCTAAGGAATGTGCTAATTAAGGGTAGAAAGCAGGACGAGCAAAGTACAGATAGCTCTAGTGGGGGTGGGTCCTCCTTGTACTCACTTATCACCCCACCAGCTTCCACATTCAAAGGATCATCCTCCGCCATTTCCGCCAACTCCAGCATGATGCCACCACCAAACACATCTTCCCTTCACCCCCCCGGCAGCATTCCTCAGGGATATTTCCCTCTGTGACACCCTGGTCCACTCCTCCATCACCCCCTACTCCTCAACCCCCTCCCACGGCACCTTCCCATGCAACCGCAGAAGGTGCAACACCTGCCCCTTTACTTCCCCTCTCCTCATCGTCCAAGGGCCCAAACACTCCTTTCAAGTGAAGCAGCATTTCACTTGCACTTCCCTCAATTTAGTCTACTGTATTCGCTGCTCCCAATGCGGTTTCTTCTACATTGGAGAGACCAAATGCAGACTGGGTGACCGCTTTGTGGAACACCTTCGGTCTGTCCGCAAGCATGACCCAGACCTCCCTGTCGCTTGCCATTTCAACACTCCACCCTGCTCTCATGCCCACATGTCCGTCCTTGGCTTGCTGCATTGTTCCAGTGAAGCTCAACGCAAACTGGAGGAACAGCACCTCATCTTCCGACTAGGCACTTTACAGCCTTCCGGACTGAATATTGAGTTCAACAATTTTAGATCATGAACTCCCTCCTCCATCCCCACCCCCTTTCCTAACCCCCCTTTTTTTTCCAATACTTTATATAGATTTTTCTTTTCCCACCTATTTCCATTATTTTTAAATGTATTTCCATCCATTGTTTTATCTCTACCTTTTAGCCTATTTCGATCCCTTCCCCCCACCCCACCCCTACTAGGGCTATCTGTACCTTGCTTATCCTGCTTTCTACCCTTAATTAGCACATTCCTTAGATAATATCACCACCTTCAACACCTCTTTGTCCTTTTGTCTATGACATCTTTTGGTTATCTCCACCTATCATTGGCCCTCTATCCAGCTCTACCTGTCCCACCACCCCCTCCCCTTAAACCAGCTTATATTTCACCTCTTTCCTATTTTTACTTAGTTCTGCTGAAGTGTCATGAGGACTCAAAACGTTAACTGTGTTCCTGCTGCCAGACCTGCTGAGTTTTTCCAGGTATTTTTATTTTTGTTTTTGTGCTGATTCTACAAGTCTGTGCAAGGTACCCAGGCAGCTCCCACGACACCTACATCCTCAGACACTCCCAGGTGCCGGGGCTCTTCAGTGCTCCAGCCCGGCTGGATGGATGGCTGCTGGGTGACAAGGGCCATCCACTGAAGAGCTGGCTTATAACGCCTCTCCACCACCCAAGAACAGAGCGATACAATAGGAGCCATTACTTCCACAAGGGTGGAGGTAAGGAGGATCATTGGCTTTCTCAAGGTGCATTTCCAATGCCTGGATTGATTGGGGGTAACACCCCAATACTCCCCAGAGCGGGTATCACTGATAGTGGTTGTATGCAGCGCTCTCCACAATCTGGCACTTGCAAGGGGGGACCCACTGGAGGAAGAGGACCTTGAGGCAGCTCCACAGGTCACAGAGGATGAATCCAGTAGTGAATCAGAAGAGGAGGAGGGTGAGGGGAACACTGAGGGTGTGGAGTCAGACCTCGGTAACCTCCAGGGAGGCAGTGACACCAGGGACATCTTGATCCAACGCTCCTTCAGCCTGGCTGCCAAAGACCCCCTTCCACCTCACACCAGGGCTGCTGCCTCCATCCTGGGTGTCTGAAATGACCCTTTCATTTGGACCCAAAGAACACTCAGCACCTGTGCAATAAAGTTCAGAGCCACATATGTCCAGAATTACACACTGGCGTTCCCCACACCAGTAAAATAAAAAGATGGAGCATATTCAGGCCTTGACAACAAAAAACACAAGTTATCTAATTTTGACAATTCCAGCAGATTTAAGTAAACTTCTCTGGTCTTCAGTCCCAATATAGATAAAGTAAACATAAATGAACATAAAACCACATGTGACCTGTCCCTCTTGTGCTCATGGTGCCTTGAACTTACATTTATGAGTGCTGCGTCTTGGTGACCACCCTTGCTGGCACCAGCATTAGAGACAACTGCTGACTCTGCTGTCCTGTTGGCCTCGATGACCTTGGTGGTCGTCCTCCGGACCATGGAGCCTGTGCTGGCCCCGCCTGGGAGGGAGTGGCCAGTGCCACCGCTGGCATCTCCCCAGTCACCGCAGCTTCATCAGGTGCCACAGTCGCTGGCAGAGGAGCTGCTGCCGTCACCCAGAGCGCCCCTCGAGGAGCCCACAGATACGACAAGCAGCTTGTGCATCAATGTGAGGTTGCTCTGGACCTTCCTGCTCAGCATTGATGGACGGGCACCTGGATGGGATACTGGGTGCCTTATCCATCTCCCACTCGCACGCTGACCACCCGAGGTCACTGCCTGTGTGAGGGCTGCAACCCCAGGAAGATCTGATTCTGTACCTGGAGCTGCCTCACCATGAGAGTCACCACTCTCTCCATGGAGGAGGAAGTGCCCTCGGCCATGAGGGTTAACGCAGTGCTCACACTCTGCACAGACTCCTCCACAACAGGTGCCATTGCACGTAGACCCTCATGGATCTCCGCCAGATCCTCCTGCACATCCCGCTGGATATCCAGCATCTGCTGCCTAATGAATGATACAAGAGTCTCATCATCTGCCTTCGACCCAGCATCGTCCTGGTTCCCAGCAGTCCTCCAACTCCCAGCACCCTGGACACTCTGCCTCCGCCTGCGCCTCAAGCAAGTGTGAAGTGCCCTCACCAATGTGCACAATATTCTAGCCGCTGATCTAATGCCCACCGAGCTGCTGGTATCTGCGCTGGTGCCTGGCTCAGAGAGCGGGTGTGATGTAGGTGCATCAGAAGCTCGCTGGTCCATCAGCGTTAGGGGTGGCCCTTCAGGGTTTGCAGGGTGCACACCTGCTGTCAAACCTAAAAGGGAGAACAAGGGCATGTCATTAGTTAAAGTCATCACACTGTCACTGTGCATGCCCGGCACCCTGGAGAGACAATGGAGATCTGCATCATGGTGCACGAGTAGAAAGTCTCACCTCTGTGTACTGCAATCTTACCTTCATCTCTTACCTCTGCCTCTCCACACCCAATTGCCCGGGGAGCGTGCTGGTTCCCGAGCTCCAGGGAGTCCTGATGAGCAGCAGGGGGTTGGGCTACCTGCTGCCTGAGTGTCACCTCTGATTGGTTATGGCTCAACTTCTCCTGAAAGGACAGCTGAGGAACACCCCACTGCCCAGTGACCTCAAAATCCTGCCCTGATTTTTATTAAATTCAATTCCACTCTTTGCCATGGTGGGATTTGAACCCAGGTCCCCAGAGCATTACCCTGGGTCTCTGAATTAGTAGTCCAGCAGACAATACCACCACACCATCACCTCCCCTCAGCAGAACCCATTCCCACTCTGTGCTGCAGGGATATCAGAACCTGTTCTCACTCCGGACTCCAGGTGTATCAGAACCTGAAAAGTCCACTTGTGGGTGGATTGTATTCATGAACATCTTCTGCAGTGTCACAATCACTGTGCGTCACTCATTCCCAGTCACTCATTGTCACATTTAGACTGTCATACTTTTTGCTAACACTGAATTGTTATCAAGCAGCATCCTCCTCCGATTCACCTCGGACGATCACACGGGTATCTACTATTACACAAACTGCAGAGTAAGGAACACCTGAATCATTATGAAAAGCACTATTTTCAAAATCCATATAACTTTGAAAATACCTGGACTATTTCTTTAATGAACTGGGGGATGTTTTACTCAATGACATTTGACTGAAAGAGCCACAACCTGTTCAGGCAGCAGAAAAGACTCTGATGAATTTTTTTGACGACATCTCCAAAAGGTTGAGGTAGCAACAGAAAAACTGTTGAGCCTAGAGTCGATGATAGCCGCAAGACTAAACAACAGTCTCACTGAAACTGGAAAGGGGAATTTATCAGCTCTTTGCAAGAAGGAGCAGTCACACTGCCAACACAGTGTTTAGCAGAGAGCTTGGCAAAGCCAGAGATTTACTGGAACCTGAGCAAGATCAATGGAACAAGAAGATCTGCACTTTTAATTTTAACAAATAGGATCTTATTAATTGCATTAGTTAGTTTATACTGTAGTCACACGTAAGGTGGACTTTGCCATTCCTCTTATTCTTTAGAAGATCCTCACAGGCTAATCAGTGAGTGCAGATGTACAAATCTTGCAAAGCTGTGACACAGGTTAATAAGGCCAGTTAAAAAGCAAACACAACACTGGGGCTCATTTCTGGAGCAATAGAATTGGAAATCAGGTAAAACTTGTATTGAACCTTGGTTAGACTGAGCTTGAATTTCTGTGAACAGTTCTGGTCTCCATATTACAAACTTGATAAAGAAGCAGCAGAGAAGGTGCAAAAAAAATTTACAAGGATGATTCCAGAACTGAGAAGTGATACCTATGAGGGAAGATTAAAGAAAGGTTACACCTCTCTATAAAGGAGATGGTGACCTGATAGCAGACTTTTAAATTATGAAGTAGTTCGATAGGGTAGATGTAGAGAAGACATTTCCAGTTGTGGGGAGCCCAAAACAAGGGGTCATAAATATAAGATAGTCACTGATAAATCCAATGGGAGAAATCAGGAGAAACCCAGAGTGGTGGGAATGTGGAACTCGCTACCACAGGGAGTGTTTGAGGTGAATAGTGTACTGTAGATACATTTAATGGGAAGCTGGATAACTACATGAGGGAGAAAGGAATTGAAGAATATGCTGATGGTGCTAGGGTGAGATGGAAGGAGGTGGGAGGAAGTTTGTGTGGAGCAGAAACACCAGCACAGAGCAGATGGGCAATTGCAAAGTGAAGTAAACTCTCCTGGATTTGGCAAAGAAATAGTTGCCAAATGCTACAACAGCTTAACAGCTTGTTCATGATCAACCTTCGAGGATGGGGGCCTGCTATCTCCGAGACCCCACTCCCCCACCCCTACCTACCTGGTGTACCCCGTATGTGACTCCAGTTCGATATTACATAGTTTACTCTTACTGCCTGCCCATTGGTCCAACAAGCTGCCGTGTTCCCTGGGTGATCAGGCATGGCCAATAAATGGGAAGAAGCTCAATCGTACAAGTGATAAGGAGTTGTCACTCAGTGTTACAATCTGCTCAGTTCGACCCGGCTCACTATTGCCCTCTTTGTTTATTGAAGAAGACTCGTTTCGTGTGCTGTACGCCACCCAATTAGTTGGGAATCCAAAAGGCCATTCCGGACACCTGTGGCTGTGTTTTACATGCCCCCACCGGGTGGGTTTTCAGCAGGGGGGATGTGTAAAATAAGATGGGTGCCCAGCCCATCACCTTGCGACCCAACTCCAAGCTCACCCAAAAATATGGGGGCCTGCCACATTCAGATAAGTAATCAAGGGTCAATTAGGCCTGTTACCAAGCCAATTGGCCCTGATAATATGCTGTCCATGCCATAAAACGTTTGGCACGGGCAGCCTGATTTTTAAATAATCTGTTCAAACGGTGAGAAGGAAGAAGGGTGGTTCTGTCTTTGGGGGCTGCCCTTTGCTGATCAGGGGGTGTTTGGGGGTTCAGGGGGGTTGGGTTTAGAACCAGGGGGAACAGTCTCAGAGTAGGGGTAGCCTATTTAGGACTGAGATGAGGAGGAATTTCTTCACTCGGAGGGTGGCGTGAATCTTTGGGATATTCTACCCCAGAGAGGGCTGTGGAGGCTCAACCATCGAGTTTGTTCAAGACAGCAATTGAGAGATTTCTAGATACCAGTAACATCAAGGGATATGCGATTGGTGTGAGAATATGGCAGTGAGGCACAAGATCAGGCATGATCTAGTTAAATGGCAGAGAAGATTCGAGGGGCCAAATGGTACATACGAATTAGGGGCAGGAGTGGGCCACTGGGCCTCTCCAGTCTCCTCCGTCAGTCAATAAGATCATGGCTGATCTGACAGTAACCTCCACCCCACATTCCTGCCTACCCCCAATAACCTTTCACCCCCTTGTTAATCAAGGCTCTACCTAGATCTGCCTTAAAAATATTCAAAGACTCTGCTTCCATCGCCTTTTAAGGAAGAGAGTTCCAAAGATTCATTACCCTCTGAGAGAAAAAAATTCTTCTCATCTCTGCCTTAAATGAGCGACCCTTTATTTTTAAACAGTGACCCCTAGTTCTAGATTCTCCCACAAGAGGAAACTTCCTCTCCACATCCACCCTGTCCAGACCACTCAGGATCTTAAAGGTTTCAATTAAGTCTCTTCTTACTCTTCTAAACTCCAGCGGATACAAACCTAACCTGTCCAACCTTTCCTCATAAGACAATCCACCCATTCCTGGTATTAGTCTGGTAAACCTTCTCTGAACAGCTAATCCATTTACATCTTTCCTTAAATAAGGTGACCAGTACTGTACACAATATTCCAGATGTGGTCTCACCAATGCCCTGTACAACAGAAGCATAACCTCCCTACTTTTGTAATCAATTCCCCTCACAATAAATGATAACATTCTATTAGCTTTCCGAATTACCTGCTGTACCTGCATGCTAGCCTTTCATAATTCATGCACTGGGACACCCAGATCCCTCTGAATCTCAGCACTCTGCAATCTCACCATTTAGATAATAAGCCTCTTCTTTATTCTTCCTACCAAAATGAACAATTTCACATTTGCCCACCTTATACTCCATTTGCGAGATCTTTGCCGACTCACTTAACCTATGTCGCTTTGTAGCCTCCTTACATCCTGTTCACAACTTACTTTCCTACCTAAATTTTGTGTCATCAGCAAATTTAGCCACCATTCCTTCAGTCCCTTCATCCAAGTAATTTATACAAATTATAAAAAGTTGAGGTCCCAGCACTGATCCCTGTGACACACCGCTCATCACATCCTGCCAGCCAGAAAATGACCCATTTATGCCAACTCTCTGCTTCCTGTTAGCTGGAAAATCTTCTACCCATGCCAATATGTTACTCCCTATACCATGAGCTTTTATCTTCTGCAATAGCCTTTGATGTGGCACTTTCTCAATTGCCTTCTGGAAATCTAAGTACAGTATATTCACCGGTTCCCCTTTATCCACAGCACATGTGACTCCTTCAAAGAACTCCAATAAATTGGTTAAATATGATTTCCCTTTTACAAAGCCATGTTGACTCTGCCTGATTGTCTTGAATTTTTCTAAGTGCCCTGCTATAACATCTTTAATAATAGCTTCCAACATTTTCCCTATAATAGATGTTAAGCTAACTGGTCTGTAGTTTCCTGCTTTCTGTCTCTCCCTTTTTGAATAAAGGATTTACATTTGCTATTTTTCAAAATAATGGCACCTTCCCTGGATCCAGGGAATTTTGGAAAATTAAATCCAATGTATCAACTATCTCACTAGCCCCTTCCTTCAAGACTAGAATGAAATCCATCAGGACCTGGGGACGTGTCAGCCCACAGCTCCAACAATTTACTCAGTACCACTTCCTACTTATTGAATGGCCGAGTGGGTTCAAGGGATCAATTGACCACTCCCTGCTGCTATTTCTCATGTTTTTATAATATTAAATAACAGCAGAAAGTGCTGGAAATACTCAGCAAGTCAGGTTGCATCTGTGAAGTGAGAAACAGAGTTAACCTTTCAGGTCGCTGTCTTTTCATCATATGTTTCTATGTTCCCTTAATACCTTTAGTTTAGCATATAAAGTTCCTAATTGTTATACCATATAAAGTTCCTAATTGTTATACCATATAAAGTTCCTAATTGTTATACCATATATAGTTCCTAATTGTTATACCATATAAAGTTCCTAATTGTTTTACCATATAAAGTTCCTAACTGTTATACCATTGCGCAGAATCCCTGTGCAATTGTAGCTGTTTGTTTTGACCTTTTTGTTTAGTTCCTGTGTCCAAACACTGTCAATACCAGTGAAGGTACAGGAAAAGGATTTGTCCAGTCAGCCAGTTGATTTGGTAGCAGCTTTAAACATCTCGAACTGTGGTAAAGTATCACTGTTGATTGCTGGATGGAATCTAACATTTGCTGAAAAACAAATGATAAGCCTTATCGAATGAATTACATTGAATTTACAGCACTGAAACAGGCTGTTCAGCCCAGCAGGTTTCTATGTCAGTGTCCATGTTGCACTCGAACCCCCTCCTCCCCCTCTTCATCTAACCCCAGCACCACATCCTTCTATTGTTTGTTCCATGTGTTTATCTCACTTTCCCTTAAATACATCCATACTGTTTGCCTCACCCACTCCCTGCAGCAGAGATTCCACATTCTTCCCACTCTCTGAGTAAAGGAGTTTCTCCTGAGTTCCTAATTGGATTTATTAGTGACCATCTTATATTTATGGCCATGAGCTCTGGTTTCCCTGTCTGTGGAAATTTCTTCTCTACATCCACTCTATCAAACCTCTTCATAATCTTGAAGATCTTTATCACGTTACCTGTCAGCTTTCTCTTTTCTAGAGAAAAGAGCCCCAGCCTATTCAATCTTTTCTGATAGGTATAAACTCTCAGTTCTGGCATCATGCTTGTAAATCTTTCTTGCACCCTCTGCAGTGCCTCTATATGTTTTATGTAGCATGGAGACCAGATCTGTGTGCAGTGCTCCAAGTGTGGTCCAACTGAGGTTCAGTACAAGTTTACAAGTAAAATTATGACTCTGATAAATGATCCTGGTTTTAGAATTGACTTTTCTTCATAAACATACTCACGGATCATCTCAAGACCTTGAATGCAGCCCAACAGTTGCGACTTATGAGATTATCTTGTCACCTGGAAGCATCAGCTGGATTTTACAATTCTAAGCTATTATTGTTCATTAAGCCTGGAAGTAAACAGGTATGATGGTTGCGCTTCAGTGTTATAGCAATAAAACATTTGTATGGTTTTATGTAAACTCTTAACTCCTGGTTGAAATAAAGCAGATCAAAGAAAGACCTTTCTACTTAATATTGAGCATGTTTGGGAGTGATGGGGCATGAATCTCATTCACACTTCATAACAAGATGCCTTTTTTTTGTTTGTTTTAGAAGTAGAATTGTGCCAAAAATCCTTGATTACTCGGGTGCTTTTCTCAGTCGCAGCACAGTTTAAGATCGTAGCTTAGCTAAGAGCTCATGTGGCAGTTGGAGCCTCTAGTTAAGGTCTTACATCATTAATTTTTACTGAAGTAAATTGGCTGATGAATTCCAGGGAGCCTGTAGATGTCCCCATATGTGAATTTCTAGAAGGTATTTGATAAAGTGCCACATCAAAGGTTATTGCAGAAAATAAAAGCTCAAGGTGTAGGAGGTAACATATTAGCCTGGATAAAGGATTGGCTGGCTGGTAGCAAACAGAGTATGCATAAATGGGCCTTTGTCTAATTGGCAGAATGTGACAAGTGGAGTCCTGCAGGGACCTTAATGCCTTACAATTTACATCAATGACTTAGCTGATGGGAGTGAAGACGTGGTAGCTAAACTTGCAGTTGATACAACGATAGGTGGGAAAGTAGGTTGTGAAGTGGACATTAGGAGAATGCAGACGGATATAGATAGGTTGAGAGAGTGGGCAAAAATCTTGCAGATGGGGTATTTGTGGGAAAGTGTGAAGTTGTTCACCTTGGCAGGAAGAATAAAAAAAACAGTATTACTTAAACTGAGAACAACTGCAGGATTCCAAGGTGCAAAGGGATCTCGGTGTTCATGTGCATGAATCACATAAAGTTAGTATGCAGGTACAGCAAGTAATTAAGAAGGCTAGTGGAATGTTATCCTTTATTACGAGAGGGATTGAACATAAAAGTAAGGATGTTATGCTTCAGTTATACAGGGCATTGGTGAGACCACATCTCGGATACTGTGTGCAGTTTTGGTTTCCTTATTTAAGGAAGGATGTAAATGCATTGGAGGCGGTTCAGAGGAGGTTTACAGATTGATACCTGGAATGAGTGGGTTGTCTTATGAGGAAAGGTTGGACAGACTGGGCTTGTTTCAGCTGGAGTTTAGAAGAGTGAGGGGTGACTTGATTGAAGTATAAAGATCCTGAACGGCCTTGACAAGGTGGATGTTGAAAGGATGTTTCCTCTTGTGGGTTAGTCCAGAATTAGGGGGGCACTGTTTTACAATTAGGATTTGCTCTTACAGGACAGAGATGATTTTTTTTCTCTGAAGGTTTTGCGACTTTGGAACTCTCTGCCTCAGAAAGTGGTGGAGGTGGGGTCAGTGAATATTTTTAAGGCAGAGGTAGATAGATACTTGTTAGGCAAGGTTATCGGGAGTAAATGGGAATGTGTAACTCGAAATACAAACAGATCAGCCATGACCTTATTAAATGGCAGAGCAGGCTTGAGGGGCTGAATGGCCTACTTGTCCAATTTTGTATGTTCATATGATCATAATTCTGAGTGCAGGTTGTGTACCGTACTGATTTGGTACAACTCAAGAGTAACAAATTAACACCAATCACACTTAGTTACTTCCTGAATTTCATATAGGATTCCCAACTCAACTCCCATTGAAGCAGAAAATTGGAAAACTTAAAACACAAAGACCCACACTCTACAGGCTAACATCACTGGTCAAATTTATTTACAAATAGAAGATTCACAGAAGCAAAGGATAAAAGGGAGAGCCATTGCAAATTAACATACCAAGTGTTATTTGCTGGAGTTCAGAAGAATGAGGGGGGATCTCATAGAAACCTAGCAAGTTCTAACAGGACTAGACAAGATAGATGGAGGAAGGATGTTCCCGATGGTGGGGGAGTCCAGAACTAGGGGTCACAGTCTGAGGATACGGGGTAGACCATTTAGGACTGAGATGAGGAGAAATTTTTTCACCCAGAGAGTGGTGAACCTGTGGAATTCGCTACCACAGAAAGTAGTTGAGGCCAAAACATTGTATGCTTTCAAGAAGGAGTTAGATATCACTCTTGGGGTGAAAGAGATCAAAGGATATGGGGAGAAAGCGGGAGCAGGTTATTGAGTTGGATGATCAGCCATGATCGTAATGAATGGTGGAGCAGGCTCAAAGGGCCGAATGGTCTACTCCTGCTCCTAGTTTCTATGTTTATGTTTCAATGCATTGGTCTCGCTCTTGGACTCGTTCCCGAATTTGCTTTGGCTACTTAATAGCAACAAATATCATATAAAAGTAAGGACGACATGTTTGATTTCAAATGGGAATTGGAGCCTGTAACCCCACAACGCCTGAACATTAGGGGCTGGATTTTCCCCTTTGAGATAGGGAAACAGGAGCCAAGTCTGTTTTTGTCAGTAATCCACCTTCAGTGGGAAACTGACAGAGTTTCGAATTTTCCAGGGGATGAGCCTTTAATTGATATGGAGATGGGTTTCCTGTCCAATTAAAGATGGCGGGGACGGGAATGGAGGTGTGTTTCAGACAGGGGAGGAGTGGTAATGTCACAGGACCAGAGGCAAAAGTTCAAATCCTACCACGGCTGCTAGGCTGGGTCTTCTAGACTGGTGAGAGAAACAACAAGAGGGAAAAAAATTGCTTGTCCTCATCCTCACCAATCTACCTGTTCCAGATGCATCTGTCCATCACAGTATTGGTAGGAGTGACCACTGCACAGTCCTTGTGGAGACAAAGTTCTGTCTTCACATTGAGGATACCCTCCATCGTGTTGTGTGGCACTAACACAGTGCTAAATAGGATAGATTTTGAACAGATCTAGCTACTCAAGACTGGGCATTCATGAGGCACTGTGGGACATCAGCAGCAGCAGAATTGTACTCAAACACAACATGTAACCTCATGACCCGGCATAACCCCCACTCTACCATTACCATCAAGCCAGGGGACCAACCCTGGTTCAATGAAGAGTGCAGGAGGACATGCCAGGAGCAGCACCAGGCATACCTAAAAATGAGGTGTCAACCTGGTGAAGCTACAATACTGGACCACTTGCAGACCTGGGCAACATTTAGGCTTGGGTTGATAAGTGGCAGGTACCATTCGTGCCACAAAAGTGCAAGGCAATAACCGTCTTCAACAAGAGAGACTCAAACCATCTCCCTTGACACTCGATGGCATTACCATTGCTGAATCCTCCACTATCAACATCCTGGGGGGTATCATTGACCACAAACTGAACTGGAACAACTATTTAAATACTATGGCTACAAGAGCAGGTCAGATGCTGGGAATCCTGTGGCGAGTAACTCACCTCCTGACTCCTCAAAACTTGTCCACCATCTACAAGTCAAGAGTGTGAGGGAATGCTCCCCACTTGTCTGGATGAGTGTAGCCCCAACAACACTCAAGGAGCTAAACACCACCCAGGACAAAGCAGCCCTGCTTGATTGGCACTCCATCCACAAACATTCACTCCCTCCACCATCGAGCACAGTAGCAGCAGTGTGTACCATCTACAAGATGCACTGCAGGAATTCACCAAGGCTCCTCCGACAGCACCTTCCAAGCCCACGACCACTACCATCTAGAAGAACAAGGGCAGTAGATAGATGGGAACATCACCACCTGGAAGTTCCCCTCCAGTCACTCACCATCCTGACTTGGAAATATATCTCCGTTCTTTCACTGTCGCTGGGTCAAAATCCTGGAACTCCCTCCCTAACAGCACTGTGGATGTACCTACACCATATGGATGACAGCGATTCAAGAAGGTGGCTCACCACCACCTTCTCAAGGGCAATTAGGAATGGGCAATAAATACTGGCCCAGCCAGCGAAGCCCACATCCCATGAATAAATTAAAAAGAAACTTCATGGCCACTATCACTGAGACTGTTGCTTGTGCTGAGGGTGAGAGGTTGTGCTAAAGCCTGGCACTGCACCGCCAGGACCCAGGATGGCATGAGAGGAGGGGCGGTGGGCCGAGTAACAAACTGGTGATGAGGATAAATCAGATCCAGTGCTGTCCCTCATCCAGCGATTGTGAGTATCTAAGATAATTAAAATAAAAGGAAGATATAACCACCTGAGATGTCACAGTTTGGTACAATTGATCCCTTTGAACCAGCCATAGATGACTGGTCTCAAAATATAGAACACCTTGTGTTCTACTTTCAAGCTAATGAAATCACAGGGGAGGAAAAGAGGAGAGAAATTCTCCTGAGTATTTGTGGGAGTAAAAGACCTACAGTTTAACTCAAAGCTTGATGGCCTCCAGTGCCCCAGATTCAAGGACCTTCAGTGAATTAGTCGACCTCATTAAGCAACACTTCCAACCCAAGCCCTCGGTCACAATGCTGAGGTTCAAGTTCAATTCATGGAATAGAGCCCCAGGAGAGACCATTGCTACCTACGTGGTGAAATTAAAGCAACCAATTGAATATAGTGATTTTGATGAAATCCTGAATAAAATGCTCAGGGATCATTTGGTCTGTGGTGTGCAAGAGGATGCTGTTCAGCAAAGATTGCTGGCTGAAGTGGATCTTGATTTTAAGAAAGCATTAGAAATAGCGCTGTAAGGGATTCACAAGCATTTCAAGGTGCGCAAATGGCGTTATTTCCCTAGCCGGGTGGGAATGGTCAGCCAAGGTGCCGCCACAATCTGTGACTCGGCCATGAAGCGAGACACAGCCCTGATTCACCAAAAATTCAGGGGAAACAGCTTAGTAGCAAATTTGAAAATTAATTTTTATCGATGTGGAAACAATTATAACGCCTAACAATTGGCAGTTTAAAAAAGTGGAGTGTTATTTTTGTCACAAAGAGGGCACATACTGAAACATTGCAAAGTGAGACTAAACCAGGCTTCCAGGCAACACATGAAGTCCAATGAAATATACAGTGTGGAAGAGCCAGAAACAACCAATTCTGACATTTATTCCTTATTCAACATGAAAGTTGGGAGGACAGAGCCAATTACTGTCATATTGAAAGCGAATGGTAAACCTTAAAAATAGGAGTAGACACTGGTGCTTCTACCGCTGTGTTAGGAGAACACACTTCCAGATATTTAAATAAAGGTGCTCAAGAATTTAATTTGGCATTGCCAAGTTGAAAACATACACAGGCGAATAAATCCAGGTAAAATGTATTACCAGGGGACCTGTTTATATTAGACACCAAATGATACAACTACTAGTGATGGCTTTGTAAAGAAAGTCCAATGTTTTCACCAAGAAAGGTTGCCTGGAAAATCAACTCTATAACAGTAGGTAAATAGGATGAGGGAGAAAGGAATACAGAGTAATGCTGGAAGAGATGAGGAAGACTCTGGAAGGAGATTCGGGTGGAGCATAAACACTAGCGTGGACCAGCTGGGCCGAATGGCATGTTTTTGTTCTATATATTCTCTGTAAGGTGGAATTTCTTCAAAGCTTCTCTTGTCCTGCCACGCTGGCTGAACGAGGTGTCCCAGAATGGAAAAGAGCCGTGGAATTTCACCTCCAAAAAAATTGTGAAATGTTGATGATTTTGTCTTGAGGGCAGACGAGAGGAATGGAAGGGCACAGGAAGGGAGCTGGAAACATATGAGCTTTTGTTGACCACGTGGTTCATTCCACCTGAGGGGTCTGCCTGTTAAATCTCTTTTTAATAAAAAAAAAAGTCACCAACATTTAAAGGAAGGGAAATGCCGAGACAGCTGTTTTTGTGACACTCTGCGGTCACTTGAGGTCAAGCAATAGCGAATCATCCAGCAGATAATTCATCAGGCTTGGCAGTGCTAGGAAACAGGGTTAGCTTCAGGGACAGGGGAAGCAGCTCAGCTAGCGGAAGGATCCACTGAAATTCTTTTTAACTGATGTTTTTTTGGCAAGTGGTATTGACATATATTAGAGAGATGTGGTCTTGTTTAGAAGCTTTTATCTGTGAATTAATTATCAGTGTTGGCTCAGTTGAGTTTGTCACGACTCACTGAGGATCGAACGCTGTAATGTCAATCCCCACTGCTCCCCGAGCCGTGACAAACATGAACAGGTTTGACCAAACCACCAGAGTGCCCCAATTCTACCCAACAGTTTATTTTAGGTTAACAGAATACAAGCACCAGGTTCATAAGCTTAATAAGTAAATAACTCTTTATTGAATAAACTGTCGTTAACCAGTGGCAAAAGAAAGAAATATGAACTGCTACTTTCTAACACTATAAACTTAAACTCTACCCCCTTCTTAAATCCCTACGCACACGCATACAAGACACATAAGACACACAAAAACATGGATTTTAAGGGTGGGAGAAAACACTTCAATAACACCAATTCTGGAGCACAGGATTCGATGGGTTGATTTTGATCGATGTCTTCCAAATTCCTTTCAGTTCTTAGTGATGACACGAGGTGGTCTTCCAGCACTTTCAGCATTTAGTTCACTGGTTGAGAACTTGCTTTTCAGTGTCTCTAACAGTGGTTTTCCCCTTTTCCTTTTTACCAGTGTTTCTCAGAAAGAGAGAGCAGGTTGTAGAGATATCAGGGAAAGAGATTTTAGATTTTTTCCCTTTTGCAGGCCAGGAGCTTTCTGCACTGCTCTCATACAAAACATTGGTAACCTGGTCAGGAGCCAAGTAAAATGCTGTTGCCAGGCACCTCCCGTGGTCCAGGACTCCTTTCTGCCACCATCCTGTCTTTCATGGCAGACTCTGTTCCAGGACGGCAACATCCTGCTCAAGTGGACATGTCCTTCAACTTGCAGCCATTGTAATTCCAATCCTCACTTCAACAGAAAATAAAAAG
Organism: Carcharodon carcharias; assembly: GCF_017639515.1. Classification (NCBI taxonomy): domain Eukaryota; kingdom Metazoa; phylum Chordata; class Chondrichthyes; order Lamniformes; family Lamnidae; genus Carcharodon; species Carcharodon carcharias. Next base: position 89,277,194 of record NC_054487.1, on the reverse strand, counting down.
GTAGCTTTCTTGCAAGTTGGAAAATTGTGGGTTCAAGTGACACTCCAGGCTGACACTCCCAGTACAGTACTGAGAGAGTGCTGCACTGTCGGAGTATCAGCACAGAGGGAGTGCTGCACATTAAAGGGTCAGTACTGAGAGAGTGCTGCACATTAGAGGGTCAGTACTGAGGGAGTGCTGTACTGTCGGAGTATCAGCGCAGAGGGAGTGCTGCACTGTCAGAGGGTCAGTACTGAGGGAGTGCTGCACTGTCAGAGGGTCAGTACTGAGGGAGTGCTGCACTGTCAGAGGGTCAGTACTGAGGGAGTGCTGCACTGTCAGAGGGTCAGTACTGAGGGAGTGCTGCACTGTCAGAGGGTCAGTACTGAGGGAGTGCTGCACTGTCAGAGGGTCAGTACTGAGGGAGTGCTGCACTGTCAGAGGGTCAATACTGAGGGAGTGCTGCACATTAGAGGGTCAGTACTGAGGGAGTGCTGCACATTAGAGGGTCAGTACTGAGGGAATGCTGCACTGTCAGAGGGTCAGTACTGAGGGAATGCTGCACTGTCAGAGGGTCAGTACTGAGGGAGTGCTGCACTGTCAGAGGGTCAGTACTGAGGGAGTGCTGCACTGTCAGAGGGTCAATACTGAGGGATTGCTGCACTGTCAAAGGGAGTACTGAGGGATTGCTGCACTGTCAAAGGAAGTGCTGCACTGTCGCAGGGAGTGCTGAGGGAGTACTGCACTGTTGGAGGGTCAGTACTGAGGGAGCACAGCGCTGTCAAAGGGAGCACTGAAGTGGTACTGCTCTGTCAAAGGGAGCACTGAGGGAATGCTGCTCTGTCAAAGAAAGTGCTGAGGGAATGCTGCTCTGTCAAAGGGAGTGCTGAGGGAGTACTGTACTGTTGAAGGGAATGTTAAGGGAATACTGCACTGTCGAAGGGAGTGCTGAGGAAGTGCTGTACAATGATGTGCTGCAGCCCTTCAAAAGCTGCTCCTGTGCTAGAACTTGCATCATGGGATGAATGTGGTAATGGTCAAGTTGACTGGAGTTGTTCTCTCTTCATGTATAATCCATTCCAAACAGACAGCAGACCTTCAGTCAGAAAATGTGGTTTAATCCCACCAACACCACCCCCCCTCCCTCCCTCCAGCCTGGCCCTCAACTGCTTTGGACCACCTTTTATTGAAAACCACAAGAGTCTAGGGATTGAAACCCTTTACTATTTGAATGAAGTTTTTATGATGCTCAACATTTGTATCAGTTCCAGAGTAGATTAAGTGAGCGCCGTTGTTGTGAAACATAGCCTGTAGAGAGTGTTTGCGCGCTGTATGAAGAGCTGACACACTTACCCATGCTGTAGCTATCAGCATTTGGAGGTGATTATCTAAATTAAGTGGAACTAATATTTTTAATAAAGCCCTAACCCCTGGCACTAATGCTAATTACTGCATCAGCAACATGGTTTGATTGAGATGTCCAATCGCCAAAAATGTGATCGATGTGGAAAGCAATAGCTTCAATTCTCAGTATTTCTGTTTTGAATAGAAAATTACTGTCACATGAGGAGACCAACAGTTTAGTTGTACCAAATACCACCAGAAATATCTTCCCGTGCTTCCATGTGGAGTTTTCTTTCTGTTTGATTTATTTTGTTAAAGGTTTTTTTTAAACAATAGATTTCTGGCAGCAATCAGTTGCAGTCACTGAGAGATCCTGCAGAATAGCAGAGATCACAGGTTGGCAGAGTCTTTTTGAGTTGTTCACTGTCTCACTCCTGTCCTGTTCCTGGATCCCAAAAGGCTCAAACTGGTAACTCGTCCTCCTCTGCTCAGCTCAAAATTTTCCAAACCAGTGTTCTGCTTGCTCAGGATTGTTGGCTATACACTATAATGATACAATTATATCACAATATGATAGAGCGCAGAAGGAGCCCCATTGCACTTGTGCCAGCTCATTTGTGGAGTTATCCAATTAATCCCATTCTCTCCTGTTCTCCCCTCATATTTCTGCAAACGTTTCTCCTTCAAGTATTTCGATATATTGAACATATGAATTTAGGACTGCAGTTCATGAAACAGATGAGGCAGATGTGACAATTGTAGGTTCCACCTTCTTTCAGCAACTACCAAAATAATATTGAAATTATTGCAACAAAAACAGAAAATGCTTTTTTACCTTTGAGCTTATTGTAGTTCATTAAATGAGCTCACACCAGTTATTGCCCACACCAGCTCCACTTGTGCACCTTTGGTTTTTGAAATGAAGGGAAGTCCAGGAAATTTAGATGTGGAGGAGCTGTAAGAGGTCTTTAGATAGAAATAAATATTGGCTAGGATTAAGAAACATCCCCCTGTATTATACAGTACAAATCAAGTCACAATAACAACAGAAAATGCTTAAAGCTCCCCAAGGACACTTGAAAATTGAGGGGTGACAGGGAGGGATGAACTTGAAACATTCACCATCACCAGGGAAAAGGTACTTGGAAAACTATTAGACCAAAAGGCTGACAAGTCCCCAGGAACCGATGGCTACATTGTAGGGTCTTAAAATAAGTGACTGCAATACTAGTAGAAGCATTGGTTATAATCTTCCAAAGTTCCTTAGATTCTGGAAAGATCCCAGTCAATTGGAAAATAGCAAATATAACATGTGTATTCAATAACGGAGGGAGACAGAAAGCAGGAAACTATAGGTCAGTTAGCCTGACATCTATCATAGGGAAAATGTTAGAATCCATTGTTAAGGAGGTTATAGCAGGATACTTAGAAAACCATAATGTGATCGGAGAGTCACCATGGTTTTGTGGAAGGGAAATCATTTTTAACTAATTTATTGGAGTTGTTACAAAGATGTGCTGTATAGAATATTAATTTGTAATGTCATCTGATGGATATACATTGAACTTTTTGAGAAGAGCATTTTGTGCTAAACAGCAGACACTGTCCAACAACAACTAAGTTGTATTTGTGAAGGCCACATGCCACTCGATGGAGACACAGAGTCTATGGAGCTCTCAGAGACAGTGGCTAAGATAAACGCCAGATTAAAACCAGAGAGAGGTCAGAGAACCCAGCTCTTGGGTATAAAAGATATTGAATTTGAACAAACAGAGACTACCACATGAACAGTAGGGACAACAGCCTCAACCCCTCTGTCTCAACAAAGCTGAGCACTGTTTGTGGTTTGAAAACCTGCCATAAGACCTCATTGCTGCAAACTGAGAGTTCTTAAAATATGATTACAACTCAGCACCACTATCTTTAAGAGAAAAGAGAATCAACCAAATACGACTGCAGAGTGACTGCTTCAGTGAGGAACCAAAGTATCAGCAGCCACTGTGGAACGCGACTCTCTAGCTGTGAACACGCATTCCAACCATCCGTGAATACTTTTTCTGCCTTTGCCTTTACATTTGGCCAAGTTTTAACATCTGTAAAGTTTTATTTCCTTTTGTGTATGCCTTGGGAAGTTATGTGTGTGGGTTTTTTTTGCATTAGTGGCAAGCTGGATATATTTGTACGTTTTAAAAGATTTTGTTAATAATCTCTGTACCTTTACCTGAATGAGCTTTAGTAATAAAGCTAATTCCTTATTTGTTAGCTTGAGGAATCTGACTGGCTTAATTCTTACACCAAGCTTTGCACAGTTAAGAACATATTGAATGAGCAATATCACAATTTTAAAAAAAACTGAAACTCTGTTATAACCAACCCAAGGCTGGGGTAAAGAGAGGAGTCAGCTCATCGTCCTAACCTGATCAGACAGAGTTCTTTGATGAAATAGATTTTGGTTACTTGGATTTTCAAATGGCATTTGATAAGCTTACTGCACATGATAAGAGCGCATTGGCCAGCATCTTACGTGTTCATTTCAGGCTTGTGGCCAGCACAGAGGAATGTTAAATTGCGCATGATGATACCCCAATGTCACTGTGCATCCCAACGTCACCGTGCATCCCAACGTCACCGTGCATCCCAACGTCACCGGGTATCCCAACGTCACCGTGAATGCCAATGTCACCGTGCATCCCTACATCACCGTGCATCCCTACATCACCGTGCATGCCAACATTACCGTGCATCCCTACATCACCATGCATCCCTATGTCACCGTGCATCCTAACATCACCGTGCATCCTAACATCACCGTGCCTCCCAACGTCACTGTGCATCCCTACATCACCGTGCATCCCAACGTCACCGTGCATCCCTACATCAGCGTGCATCCCTACATCACCGTGCATCACAACGTCACCGTGTATCCCAATGTGACAGTGCACCACTACATCACCGTGCATGCACACATCATCATGCATCCCAACGTCACCGTGCATCCCTACGTCACCGTGCATCCCTACATCACCTTGCATCCCAACATCACCATGCATCCCTACATCACCGTGCACCCCTACATTACCATGCATCCGAACGTCACCGTGCACACCTACATCACCGTGCATCCCAATGTCACCGTGCATCCCAATGTCACCGTGCATCCCTACGTCACCGTGCATCCCTACGTCACCGTGCATCCCAACGTCACCGTGCATCCCTACATCACCGTGCACCCCTACATTACCATGCATCCGAACGTCACCGTGCACACCTACATCACCGTGCATCCCAATGTCACCGTGCATCCCAATGTCACCGTGCATCCCTACGTCACCGTGCATCCCTACGTCACCGTGCATCCCAACGTCACCGTGCATCCCTACATCACCATGCACCCCTACATTACCGTGCATCCGAACGTCACCGTGCACACCTACATCACTGTGCATCCCAACGTCACCGTGCATCCCTATGTCACCTTGCATCCCTACGTCACCGTGCACCCTCACATCACCGTGCATCCACACATCATCATGCATCCCTACATCACCTTGCATCCCAATGTCACCGTGCATCCCTACGTCACTGTGCATCCCTACGTCACTGTGCATCCCTACATCACATTGCATCCCAACATCACCGTGCATCCCAACATCACCGTGCACCCCTACATTACCGTGCATCCGAACGTCACCGTGCACACCTACATCACCGTGCATCCCTACGTCACCGTGCATCCCTACGTCACCGTGCATCCCAACGTCACCGTGCATCCGTACATCACCATGCATCCCAACATCACCGTGCACCCCTACATCACCGTGCATCACTCCGTCACCGTGCATCCTTACATCACCATGCACCACAACGTCACCGTGCATCCGTACATCACCATTCATCCCAACATCACCGTGCATCCCTACATCACCATGCATCCCTACGTCACCGTGCATCCCTACGTCACCGTGCATCCCTACGTCACCGTGCATCCGTTCGTCACCGTGCATCCCGACATCACCATGCATTCGTACATCACCGTGCATCCCTACGTCACCGTGCATCCGAACATCACCGTGCATCCCTACGCCACCGTGCATCCCAGTGTCACCGTACATCCCTACGTCACCATGCATCGCTACGTCACCGTGCATCGCTACGTCACCGTGCATCGCTACGTCACCGTGCATCGCTACGTCACTGTGAATGCCAACGTCACTGTGAATGCCAACGTCACCGTGTATCCCTACATCACCGTGCATCCCAACGTCACCGTGAATGCCAATGTCACCGTGCATCCCTACATCACTGTGAATCCCTACATCACTGTGAATCGCAATGTCACCGTGCATCCCTACATCACCGTACATGCCAACGTTACCGTGCATGCCAACGTCAACGTGCATCCCAATGTCACCATGAATGCCAACATCACCGTGCACCCCTACATCACCATGCACCCAAACATCACCGTGCATCCCAACATCACTGTGAATCTCAATGCCACCGTGCATCCCTACATCACCGTGCATGCCAACGTTACCATGCATCCCTACATCACCGTGCATCCCAACGTCACCGTGAATACCAATGTCACCGTGCATCCCTACATCACTGTGAATCCCTACATCACTGTGAATCCCAATGTCACCATGCATCCCTACATCACCGTGCATGCCAACGTTACCGTGCATGCCAACGTCAACGTGCATCCCTACATCACCGTGCATCCCAACGTCACAGTACATCCCAACGTCACCGTGAATGCCAACATCACAGTGCACCCCTACATCACCATGCACCCAAACAACACCGTGCATCCCAACGTCACCATGAATGCCAATGTCACCGTGCATTCCTACATCACCGTGCATGCCAGCGTTACCGTGCATCCCTACATCACCGTGCATCCCTATGTCACCGTGCATCCCAACTTCACCATGCATCCTAACATCACCGTGCATCCCAATGTCACCATACATCCCTACGTCACCGTGCATCCCTACATCACCGTGCATCCCTACATCACCGTGCATCCCCACGTCACCATGCATCCCAACGTCACCGTGCACACCTACATCACCATGCATCCCAACGTCACCGTGCATCCCTATGTCACCGTGCGTCCCTACATCACCGAGCACCCCAAGGTCACCATGCACCCCTACATCACCATGCACCCCTACATCACCGTGCATCCCAACATCACCGTGCACCCCTACATCACCTTGCATCCCTCCGTCACCGTGCATCTCTACATCGCCATGCACCACAACATCACCGTGCATCCCTACATCACCGTGCATCCCTACATCAGCGTGCATCCCTACGGCACCGTGCATCGCTATGTCACTGTTCATACCAACGTCACCGTGCATGCCAATGTCACAGTGCATGCCAACGTCACCGTGCATCCCTACATCACCGTGCATCCCAACGTCACAGTGCATGCCAACGTCACCGTGAATGCCAACATCACCGTGCACCCCTACATCACCATGCACCCAAACAGCACCATGCATCCCTACATCACTGTGAATCCCAATGTCACTGTGCATCCAAACTTCACCGTGCATCCCAACATCACCGTGAATCCCAGTGTCGCCGTGCATCCCTTCATCACCGTGCATCCCTACATCACCATGCATCCCAACATCACCATGCATCCCAACATCACCATGCATCCCTTCTCCACCGTGCATCCCTACATCACCATGCATCCCTACATCACCGTGCATCCCTACATCACCGTGCATCCCTACATCACCGTGCATCCCCATGTCACCGTGCATCCCCATGTCACCGTGCATCCCCATGTCACCGTGCATCCCCATGTCACCGTGCATCCCAACGTCACCGTGCATCTCAACGTCACATTGCATCCCTACGTCACCGTGCATCCCAACGTCACCGTTCATACCAACGTCACCGTGCATCCGTACATCACTGTGCATCCGTACATCACTGTGCATCCGTACATCACTGTGTACCCCTACATCACTGTGCATCCCTACATCACCGTGCATCCCTACATCACTGTGCATCCCTACATCACTGTGCATCCCTACATCACCGTGCATCCCTATATCACCGTGCGTCTTTACATTACCATGTACCCCGGCGTCACTGTGCATCCCTACATCACCGTGCATCCCTATATCACCGTGCGTCTTTACATTACCATGTACCCCGGCGTCACTGTGCATCCCTATATCACCGTGCATCCCGACATCACCGTGCATCCCGACATCACCGTGCATCCCAACGTCACCATGCATCCCTACGTCACCATGCATCCCTAAATCATCGTGCATCCCTACATCAGCATACATCCCTACATCACTGTGCATCCCAACATCACCGTGCATCTTAACGTCACCATGCATCCCAATGTCACCGTGCACCCCTATATCACCATGCATCCCTACATCACCGTGCATCCCAACATTATCGTGCACACTTACATCACCGTGCATCCCTACATCACCGTGCATCCCAACGTCACGGTGCACCCCTACATCACTTTTGCATCCCAACGTCACCGTGCATCCCTACATCACCATGGATACCAACCCTGACATGCATCCCAAAGACACCGTGCATCCCTACATCACCGTGGATACCAACCTTGACATGCATCCCAATGTCACCGTGCATCCCTACATCACCGTGGATACCAACCTTGACATGCATCCCAAAGTCACCGTGCATCCCTACATCACCGTGCATCCCAACATTATCGTGCATCCCTACATCACCGTGCATCCCAATGTCACCGTGCATCCCAACGTCACCATGCATCCCTACATCACCATGCGTCCCAACATCACGGTGCATCCCAACATCACTTTTGCATCCCAACGTCACCGTGGACCCCTACATCACCATGCATCCCAACGCCACCATGCATCCCAATGCCACCGTGCATCGCTACATCACCGTTCATCCCTACATCAATGTGCATCCCTTCATCACTGTGCATCCCAACGACACCATGCATGCGAACATCACCGTGCATGCCAACGTCACCGTGCATGCCAACGTCACCGTGCATCCCTACATCACCATACATCCCAACGTCACTGTGAAGGCCAACATCACCATGCACCCCGAAATCACCGTGCATCCCTACATCACCATGCATCCCAACGTCACTGTGAAGGCCAACGTCACCATGCACCCCGAAATCACCATGCATCCCTACATCACTGTGCATCCCAACATCACCATGCATCTCAATGACGCCGTGCACCACTACATCACCATGCATCCCTCCATCAACGTGCATCCATATATCACCGTGCATCCCAACGTCACTGTGAAGGCCAACATCACCATGCACCCCGAAATCACCGTGCTTCCCAACTTCACCGTGCATCCCAACGTCACCGTGCATCCGTACATCAACGTGCATTGCTACGTCCCCGTGCATCCCTACATCACCGTGCATCCCAACACCACCGAGCATACCTATGTCACCGTGCATCCCTACATCACCGTGCACCCTGGCACTGTGCATCCCTACATCACAGTGCATCCTAACGTCACCATGCATCCCAGTGTCACTGTGCATCCCTACATCACTGTGCATCCCAACATCACCATGCATCTCAATGTCACCGTGCATCCCAACGTCACCGTGCACACCTACATCACCATGCATCCCTCCATCAACGTGCATCCATATATCACCGTGCACCCTACATCACCGTGCATCCCAACATCACCGTGCTTCCCAACTTCACCGTGCATCCCAACATCACTGTGCACCCCTATATCACCATGCATCCCAACATCACCGTGCATCCCTACATCACCGTGCATCCGTACATCAACATGCATTGCTACGTCCCCATGCATCCCTACATCACCGTGCATCCCAACATCACCGAGCATCCCTATGTCACCATGCATCCCTACATCACCGTGCATCCCTACATCACTGTGCATCCCTACATCACAGTGCATCCCTACATCACCATGCACCCCAACGTCACCGTGCATCGCTACGTCACCGTGCATCCCAACGTCACCGTGCATCCCTACATCACCATGCAGCCCAATGTCACCGTGCATCCCTACATCACCATGCAGCCCAATGTCACCGTGCATCCCTACATCACCATGCAGCCCAATGACACCGTGCATACCAATGTCACCATGCATCCCTACATCACCGTGGACCCCTACATTACCGTGCATCACTACATCATCGTGCCTCCCAACGTCACCATGCAAGCCGATGGCACCATGCATCCCAACGTCACCGTGCATCCCAATGTCACCGTGCATCCCAATGTCACCGTGCATCCCAATGTCACCGTGCATCCCTATTTCACCGTGCATCCCAATATCACCGTGCATCTTTTCATCACCGTGCATCCCAGAGTCACTGTATATCCCAACGTCACCATGCATCCCAACATCACCGTGCATCCCAACGTCACCATGCATCCCAACGTCACCGTGCACCCCTACGGCACTATGCATCACTCCATCAATGTGCATCCATATATCACCGTGCACCCTACATCACCGTACATCCCAACGTCACCGTGCTTCCCATCCTCAGGGTGCACCCCTACATCACTGTGCACCCCTACATCACCGTGCATCCCAACGTCACCATGCATCTCAATGTCACCGCTCATCCCTACGTCACCATGCATGCCAACATCACCGTGCACCCCTACATCACCGTGCACCCCTACATCACCGTGCACCCCTACATCACCGTGCATCCCTACATCACCGTGCACCCCTACATCACCATGCATCCCTACATCACCGTGCACCCCTACATCACCATGCATCCCAATGAATCCGTGCATCCCTACATCACCATGCATCCCTACATCACCGTGCGCCCCTACATCACCGTGCATTCCTACATCACCATGCATCCCAGCGTCACCGTGCATCCCTACATCACCGTGCGCCCCTACATCACAGTGCACCCCTACATCACCGCGCATCCCAACGTCAATGTGCATCACAACGTCACCATGCACCCCTACATCACCGTGCATCCCTACATCACCGTGCATCCCTACATCCCCATGCACCCCTACATCACCGTGCCCCCCTACACCACCGTGCATCCCTACATCACCGTGCATCCCAATGTCAATATGCATCCCAACGTCACCATGCATCACAACATCACTGTGCAACCCTACATCACCGAGCAGCCCTACATCACCGTGCACCCCTACATCACCGTGCATCCCTACATCACCGTGCATCCCGACGTCGCCGTGCACCCCTACATCACCGTTCATCCCAACGTCAATGTGCATCACAAAGTCACCATGCACCCCTACATCACCGTGCATCCCTACGTCACCGTGCATCCCTACATCACTTTTGCATCCCAATGTCACCGTGCATCCCATCCTCACCGTGCACCCCTACATCACCGTGCATCCCAACGTCACCATGCATCCCAATGTCACTGTTCATCCCTACATCACCGTGCATCCCTACATCACCGTGCACCCCTACATCACCGTGCATCCCTACATCACCGTGCACCCCTACATCACCGTGCATCCCTACATCACCGTGCACCCCTACATCACAATGCATCCCAATGTCACCGTGCATCCCTACATCACCATGCATCCCTACATCACCATGCATCCCTACATCACCGTGCACCCCTACATCACCGTGCATTCCTACATCACCATGCATCCCAACGTCACCGTGCATCCCTACATCACCATGCATCCCTACATCACCGTGCATCCCTACATCACCGTGCATCCCTACATCACCATGGATCCCTACATCACCGTGCATCCCTATGTCACCATGCATCCCGACATCACCGTGCATCCCAATGTCAATATGCATCCCAACGTCACCATGCATCACAACGTCACTGTGCACCCCTACATCACCGAGCATCCCTACATCACCGTGCACCCCTACATCACCGTGCATCCCTACATCACCGTGCATCCCGACATCGCCATGCACCTCTACATCACCGTTCATCCCTACATCACCGTGCATCCCTACATCACCGTGCATCCCTACATCACCGTGGATCCCTACATCACCGTGCATCCCTATGTCACCATGCATCCCGACATCACCGTGCATCCCAATGTCAATATGCATCCCAACGTCACCATGCATCACAACGTCACTGTGCACCCCTACATCACTGTGCACCCCTACATCACCGAGCATCCCTACATCACCGTGCACCCCTACATCACCGTGCATCCCTACATCACCGTGCATCCCGACGTCGCCATGCACCCCTACATCACCGTTCATCCCTACATCACCGTGCATCCCAACGTCAATGTGCATCACAACGTCACCATGCACCCCTACATCACCGTGCATCCCTACATCACAGTGCACCCCTACATCACCGTGCATCCCAACGTCAATGTGCATCACAACGTCACCATGCACCCCTACATCACCGTGCATCCCTACATCACCGTGCATCCCTACATCACCGTGCATCCCTACATCCCCGTGCACCCCTACATCACCGTGCATCCCTACATCACCGTGCATCCCAATGTCAATATGCATCCCAACCTCACCATGCATCACAACGTCACTGTGCACCCCTACATCACCGAGCATCCCTACATCACCGTGCACCCCTACATCACCGTGCATCCCTACATCACCGTGCATCCCGACGTCGCCGTGCACCCCTACATCACCGTTCATCCCTACATCACCATGCATCCCAACATCAATGTGCATCACAACGTCACCATGCACCCCTACATCTTCGAGCATCCCAACGTCACGGTGCATCACAACGTCACCGTGCACCCCTACATCACCGAGCATCCCAACGTCACCGAGCATCCCAACGTCACCGTGCACCCCTACATCACCGTGCATCCCTAAATCACCATGCATCCCAACGTTGCCGTGCACCCCTACATCACCGTTCATCCCTACATCACCATGCATCTCTACATCACCGTGCATCCCTACATTACCGTGCATCCCAACATCACCGTGCATACCAACGTCTCCGTGCATCCCTACATCACCGTGCATCCCTATATCACCATGCATTCCAACGTCACCATGCATCCCAACGTCACCGTGCATCCCTACGTCACCGTGCATCCCTACATCACCGTGCATCCCTATATCACCGTGCATTCCAACGTCACCATGCATCCCAACGTCACCGTGCATCCCTACGTCACCGTGCATCCCTACATCACCGTGCATCCCTATATCACCGTGCATCCCAATATCACCGTGCATCTTTTCATCACCATGCATCCCAGAGTCACTGTATATCCCAACGTCACCGTGCATCCCAACGTCACCGTGCATCCCAGCATCACCGTGCATCCCAACATTATCGTGCATCCCTACATCACCGTGCATCCCTTCATCACCGTGCATCCCAACGTCACTGTGCATCCCAACCTCACCGTGCACCCCTACCTCACTGTGCACCTCTACGTCACCATGCATCCCATTGTCACCATGCATCCCTACGTCACCGTGCACCCCTATGGCACCATGCATCCCTCCATCAATGTGCATCCATATATCACCGTGCACCCTACATCACCGTGCATCCCTACATCACCGTGCACCCCTACATCACCGTGCATCCCTACATCACCGTGCACCCCTACATCACCGTGCATCCCTACATCACCGTGCACCCCTACATCACCGTGCATCCCTACATCACCGTGCACCCCTACATCACCATGCATCCCTACATCACCGTGCACCCCTACATCACCATGCATCCCAATGAATCCGTGCATCCCTACATCACCATGCATCCCTACATCACCATGCACCCCTACATCACCGTGCATTCCTACATCACCATGCATCCCAACGTCACCGCGCATCCCTACATCACCGTGCGCCCCTACATCACAGTGCACCCCTACATCACCGTGCATCCCAACGTCAATGTGCATCACAACGTCACCATGCACCCCTACATCACCGTGCATCCCTACATCACCGTGCATCCCTACATCCCCATGCACCCCTACATCACCGTGCCCCCCTACACCACCGTGCATCCCTACATCACCGTGCATCCCAATGTCAATATGCATCCCAACGTCACCATGCATCACAACATCACTGTGCACCCCTACATCACCGAGCATCCCTACATCACCGTGCACCGCTACATCACCGTGCACCCCTACATCACCGTGCATCCCGACGTCGCCGTGCACCCCTACATCACCGTTCATCCCTACATCACCGTGCATCCCAACGTCAATGTGCATCACAACGTCACCATGCACCCCTACATCACCGTGCATCCCTACGTCACCGTGCATCCCTACATCACCGTGGATACCAACATCACCGTGCACCCCTACATCACTTTTGCATCCCAATGTCACCGTGCATCCCTACATCACCGTGCATCCCTACATCACCGTGCATCCCAACATCACCGTGCACCCCTACGGCACTATGCATCCCTCCATCAATGTGCATCCATATATCACTGTGCACCCTACATCACCGTACATCCCAACGTCACCGTGCATCCCATCCTCACCGTGCACCCCTACATCACCGTGCATCCCAACGTCACCATGCATCCCAATGTCACCGTTCATCCCTACATCACCGTTCATCCCTACATCACCGTGCATCCCTACATCACCGTGCATCCCTACATCACCGTGCACCCCTACATCACCGTGCATCCCTACATCACCGTGCACCCCTACATCACCGTGCATCCCTACATCACCGTGCACCCCTACATCACAATGCATCCCAATGTCACCGTGCATCCCTACATCACCATGCATCCCTACATGACCATGCATCCCTACATCACCGTGCATTCCTACATCACCATGCATCCCTACATCACCGTGCATCCCTACATCACCGTGCATCCCTACATCACCGTGGATCCCTACATCACCGTGCATCCCTATGTCACCATGCATCCCGACATCACCGTGCATCCCAATGTCAATATGCATCCCAACGTCACCATGCATCACAACATCACTGTGCACCCCTACATCACTGAGCATCCCTACATCACCGTGCACCCCTACATCACCGTGCATCCCTACATCACCGTGCATCCCGACGTCGCCATGCACCCCTACATCACCGTTCATCCCTACATCACCGTGCATCCCAACGTCAATGTGCATCACAACGTCACCATGCACCCCTACATCACCGCGCATCCCTAAATCACAGTGCACCCCTACATCACCGTGCATCCCAACGTCAATGTGCATCACAACGTCACCATGCACCCCTACATCACCGTGCATCCCTACATCACCGTGCATCCCTACATCCCCGTGCACCCCTACATCACTGTGCATCCCTACATCACCGTGCATCCCAATGTCAATATGCATCCCAATGTCACCATGCATCACAACGTCACTGTGCACCCCTACATCACCGAGCATCCCTACATCACCGTGCACCCCTACATCACCGTGCATCCCTACATCACCGTGCATCCCGACGTCGCCGTGCACCCCTACATCACCGTTCATCCCTACATCACCATGCATCCCAACATCAATGTGCATCACAACGTCACCATGCACCCCTACATCTTCGAGCATCCCAACGTCACGGTGCATCACAACGTCACCGTGCACCCCTACATCACCGAGCATCCCAACGTCACCGAGCATCCCAACGTCACCGTGCACCCCTACATCACCGTGCATCCCTAAATCACCATGCATCCCAACGTTGCCGTGCACCCCTACATCACCGTTCATCCCTACATCACCATGCATCTCTACATCACCGTGCATCCCTACATTACCGTGCATCCCAACATCACCGTGCATACCAACGTCTCCGTGCATCCCTACGTCACCGTGCATCCCTATATCACCATGCATTCCCACGTCACCATGCATCCCAACGTCACCGTGCATCCCTGCGTCACCGTGCATCCCTACATCACCGTGCATCCCTATATCACCGTGCATCCCAATATCACCGTGCATCTTTTCATCACCGTGCATCCCAGAGTCACTGTATATCCCAACGTCACCGTGCATCCCAACGTCACCGTGCATCCCAGCATCACCGTGCATCCCAACATTATCGTGCATCCCTACATCACCGTGCATCCCTACATCACCGTGCATCCCAACGTCACTGTGCATCCCAACCTCACCGTGCACCCCTACCTCACTGTGCACCTCTACATCACCGTGCATCCCAACGTCACCATGCATCCCATTGTCACCGTGCATCCCTACATCACCGTGGATACCAACCTTGATATGCATCCCAAAGTCACCGTGCATCCCTACGTCACCGTGCACCCCTATGGCACCATGCATTCCTCCATCAATGTGCATCCATATATCACCGTGCACCCTACATCACCGTACATCCCAACGTCACCATGCATCCCATCCTCACTGTGCACCCCTACATCACTGTGCATCCCAATGTCACTGTGCATCCGTACATCACTGTGCACCCCTACGTCACCGTGCATCCCTACATCACCGTGCATCCCGACATCACCGTGCATCCCAACGTCACCGTGCATCGCAATGTGACCTTGCATCCCTACATCACCGTGCATCCCAACATCACCGTGCATCCGTACGTCACCGTGCACCCCTACATGACCGTGCATCCCAACATCACCGTGCATCCCAACGTCACCGTGCATCCCTACATCACCGTGCAGCCCTACGTCACCGTGCATCCCAACATCACTGTGAATCCCTACGTCACTGTGCATCCCTATGTCACCGTGCATCCCAACATCACCATGCGTACCTACGTCACCGTGAATCCCTACATCACCGTGGATACCAACCTTGACATGCATCCCAAAGTCACCGTGCAGCCCTACATCAACGTGTATCCCTACGTCACCGTGCATCCCAACATTATTGTGCACACCTACATCACCGTGCATCCCTACATCACCGTGCATCCCAACGTCACGGTGCACCCCTACATCACTTTTGCATCCCAACGTCACCGTGCATCCCTACATCACCCTGCATCCCTACGTCACCGTACATCCCAACATCACCGTGCATCCCTATGTCACCATGTATCCCTACATCACCGTGGATACCAACCTTGAAATGCATCCCAAAGTCACCGTGCATCCCTACATCAACGTGTATCCCTACGTCACCATGAATCCCAACATCATCGTGCACACCTACATCACCGTGCATCCCTACATCACCATGCATCCCAACGTCACGGTGCACCCCTACATCACTTTTGCATCCCAACGTCACCGTGCATCCATACATCACCGTGGATACCAACTTTGACATGCATCCCAAAGTCACCGTTCATCCCTACACCACCGTGGATACCAACATTGACATGCATCCCAATGTCACCGTTCATCCCTACATCACCGGGGATACCAACCTTGACATGCATCCCAATGTCACCTGCATCCCTACATCACCGTGGATACCAACCTTGACATGCATCCCAAAGTCACCGTGCATCCCTACATCACCGTGCATCCCAACATTATCGTGCATCCCTACATCACCGTGCATCCCAATGTCACCGTGCATCCCAACGTCACCATGCATCATTACATCACCATGCGTCCCAACATCACAGTGCATCCCAACATCACTTTTGCATCCCAATGTCACCGTGGACCCCTACACCACCATGCATCCCAACGTCACCATGCATCCCAATGTCACTGTGCATCGCTACATCACCGTGCGCCCCTACATCACCGTGCACCCCTACATCACCGTGCACCCCTACATCACCGTGCAGCCCTACATCACCATGCATTCCTACATCAGCGTGCATCCCTACATCCCCCTGCATCCCTACATCACCATGCACCCCTACATCACCGTGCACCCTACATCACCGTGCATCCCAACGTCAATGTGCATCCCAACGTCACCGTCAATCACAACGTCACCGTGCACCCCTACATCACCGAGCATCCCTACATCACCGTGCACCCCTACATCACCATGCATCCCTACATCACCGTGCATCCCAACATCGCCGTGCACCCCTACATCACCGTGCATCCCTACATCACTGTGCATTCCAACGTAGCCATGCACCCCTACATCACTGAGCATCCCAACGTCACCGTGGATCACAACGTCACCGTGCATCCCTACATCATGCATCCTAACGTCGCCGTGCACCCCTACATCACCGTTCATCCCTACATCACCGTGCGTCTCTACATCACCGTGCATCCCTACATCACCGTGCATCCCTATATCACCATGCATTCCAACGTCACCATGCATCCCAATGACACCGTGCATCCCAACATCACCGTGCATCCCGACATCACCGTGCATCCCGACATCACCGTGCATCCCTACATCACCGTGCATCCCTATATCACCGTGCATACCAATATCACCGTGAATCTTTTCATCACCGTGCAACCCAGAGTCACTGTATATCCCAATGTCACCGTGCATCCCAACGTCACCGTGCATCCCAAAATTTTCGTGCATCCCTACATCTCCGTGCATCCCTACATCACCGTGCATCCCTTCATCACCATGCATCCCATTGTCACCATGCATCCCATTGTCACCGTGCATCCCTACATCACCGTGGATACCAACCTTGACATGCATCCCAAAGTCACCGTGCATCCCTACATCACCGTGCATCCCAACGTCACCATGCATCCCAATGTCACCGTGCATCGCTACATCACCGTGCATCCCTACATCAACATGCATCCCATCATCACCGTGCATCCCAACGTCACCGTGCATCCCGACACTGTGCGTGCCAAAGTCACTATGCATGCCAACGTCACCGTGCATGCCAACGTCACCGTGCATGCCTACATCAGCACGCATCCCAACGTCACCGTGAAGGCCAACATCACCGTGCACCCCGAGATCACCGTGGATCCCTACATCACCGTGCATCCCTACATCACTGTGCATTCCAATGTCACCGTGCATCCCTACATAACCGTGCATCGCAATGTCACCGTGCATGCCAACATCACCGTGCATCCCTACATCACCATGCATCCCAGTGTCACTGTGCATCCCTACATCACTGTGCATCCCAACATCACCATGCATCTCAATGTCACCGTGCATCCCAACGTCACCGTGCACCCCTACATCACCATGCATCCCTCCATCAACGTGCATCCATATATCACCGTGCACCCTACATCACCGTGCATCCCAACGTCACCGTGCTTCCCAACTTCACCGTGCATCCCAACATCACTGTGCACCCCTATATCACCATGCATCCCAACATCACCATGCATCCCTACGTCACCGTGCATCCGTACATCAAAGTGCATTGTTACGTCACCGTGCATCCCTACATCACCGTGCATCCCAACATCACCGAGCATCCCTACGTCACCGAGCATCCCTACATCACCGTGCACCCCGTCACTGTGCATCCCTACATCACAGTGCATCCCAACGTCACCATGCATCCCAATGTCACCGTGCATCCCTACATCACCATGCACCCCAACGTCACCGTGCATCGCTACGTCACCGTGCATCCCAACGTCACCGTGCATCCCTACATCACCATGCAGCCCAATGTCACCGTGCATCCCTACATCACTATGCAGCTCAATGTCACCGTGCATCCCTACATCACCATGCAGCCCAATGTCACCGTGCATACCAACGTCACCATGCATCCCTAGATCACCGTGGACCCCTACATCACCGTGCATCACTACATCATCGTGCCTCCCAACGTCACCATGCAAGCCGACGGCACAATGCATCCCAACGTCACCGTGCATCCCTATATCACCATGCATTCCAACGTCACCAGGCATCCCAATGTCACCGTGCATTCCTATTTCACCGTGCACCCCTACATCACTGTGCATCCCAACGTCAATGTGCATCACAACGTCACCATGCACCCCTACATCACCGTGCACCCTACATCACCGTGCATCCCTACATCACCGTGCATCCCTACATCACCGTGCATCCCAACATCAATGTGCATCCCAACGTCACCGTGCACCCCTACATCACCGTGCATCCCTACATCACCGTGCATCCCTACATCACCGTGCATCCCAACATCAATGTGCATCCCAACGTCACCGTGCATCACAACGTCACCGTGCACCCCTACATCACCAAGCATCCCTACATCACCGTGCACCCCTACATCACCGTGCACCCCTACATCACCGTGCATCCAGACGTCGCCGTGCACCCCTACATCACCGTTCATCCCTACATCACCGTGCATCTCTACATCACCGTGCATCCCAACGTCAATGTGCATCACAACGTCACCATGCACCCCTACATCACTGAGCATCCCAACGTTACCATGCATCACATAGTCACCGTGCACCCCTACATCACCGAGCATCCCAACGTCACCGAGCATCCCAACGTCACCGTGCACCCCTACATCACCGTGCATCCCTACATCACCGTGCATCCCAACGTCGCCGTGCACCCCTACATCACCGTGCATCTCTACATCACCGTGCATCCTACATCACCGTGCATCCCTACGTCACCGTGCATCCCTACATCACCGTGCATCCCAATATCACCGTGCATCTTTTCATCACCGTGCATCCCAGAGTCACTGTATATCCCAACGTCACCATGCAGCCCAACGTCACCGTGCATCGCTACGTCACCGTGCACCCCAACGTCACTGTGCATCCCTACATCACCATGCATCCCTTCAGCACCGTACATTCCAATGTCACCGTGCATCCCAACGTCACCGTGCATCCCTACGTCACCGTGCATGCCTACTTCACCGTGCATCCCAACGACACTGTGCATCCCTACATCACCGTGCATGCCAAAGTCACTGTGCATCCCACATCACTGTGCACCGCTACATCACCATGCATCCCAGCGTCACCGTGCGTCCCTACATCACCATGAATCCCAACGTCACCATGCATCCCCATGTCAGCATGCATCCCAACGTCACCGTGCTTCCCTACATCAGCATGCATCCCTACATCACCGTGCATCACAACGTCACCGTGCATCCCAACGTCAATGTGCATCACAACGTCACCATGCACCCCTACATCACCGTGCATCCCTACGTCACCGTGCATCCCTACATCACCGTGGATACCAACATCACCGTGCACACCTACATCACTTTTGCATCCCAATGTCACCGTGCATCCCTACATCAACGTGCATCCCTACATCACCGTGCATCCCAACGTCACCGTGCACCCCTACGGCACTATGCATCCCTCCATCAATGTGCATCCATATATCACCGTGCACCCTACATCACCGTACATCCCATCGTCACCGTGCATCCCATCCTCACCGTGCACCCCTACATCACCGTGCATCCCAACGTCACCATGCATCCCAATGTCACCGTTCATCCCTACATCACCGTGCATCCCTACATCACCGTGCACCACTACATCACCGTGGATACCAACCTTGAAATGCATCCCAAAGTCACCGTGCATCCCTACGTCAACGTGTATCCCTACGTCACCATGAATCCCAACATCATCGTGCACACCTACATCACCGTGCATCCCTACGTCACCATGCATCCCAACATCACGGTGCACCCCTACATCACTTTTGCATCCCAACGTCACCGTGCATCCATACATCACCGTGGATACCAACTTTGACATGCATCCCAAAGTCACCGTTCATCCCTACATCACCGTGGATACCAACCTTGACATGCATCCCAACGTCACCGTGCATCCCTACACCACCGTGGATACCAACCTTGACATGCATCCCAATGTCACCGTTCATCCCTACATCACCGGGGATACCAACCTTGACATGCATCCCAATGTCACCGTGCATCCCTACATCACCGTGGATACCAACCTTGACATGCATCCCAAAGTCACCGTGCATCCCTACATCACCGTGCATCCCAACATTATCGTGCATCCCAACATTATCGTGCATCCCTACATCACCGTGCATCCCAATGTCACCGTGCATCCCAACGTCACCATGCATCCTTACATCACCATGCGTCCCAACATCACGGTGCATCCCAACATCACTTTTGCATCCCAATGTCACCGTGGACCCCTACACCACCATGCATCCCAACGTCACCATGCATCCCAATGTCACTGTGTGTCGCTACATCACCGTGCATCCCTACATCACCGTGCACCCCTACATCACCGTGCACCCCTACATCACCGTGCACCCCTACATCACCGTGCAGCCCTACATCACCATGCATTCCTACATCAGCGTGCATCCCTACATCCCCCTGCATCCCTACATCACCGTGCATCCCAACGTCAATGTGCATCACAACGTCACCATGCACCCCTACATCACCGTGCACCCTACATCACCGTGCATCCCAACGTCAATGTGCATCCCAACGTCACCGTCAATCACAACGTCACCGTGCACCCCTACATCACCGAGCATCCCTACATCACCATGCACCCCTACATCACCGTGCATCCCTACATCACCGTGCATCCCAACATCGCCGTGCACCCCTACATCACCGTGCATCCCTACATCACCGTGCATTCCAACGTAGCCATGCACCCCTACATCACTGAGCATCCCAACATCACCGTGGATCACAACGTCACCGTGCATCCCTACATCACCATGCATCCTAACGTCGCCGTGCACCCCTACATCACCGTTCATCCCTACATCACCGTGCGTCTCTACATCACCGTGCATCCCTACATCACCGTGCATCCCTATATCACCATGCATTCCAACGTCACCATGCATCCCAACGACACCGTGCATCCCAACATCACCGTGCATCCCGACATCTCCGTGCATCCCTACATCACCGTGCATCCCTATATCACCGTGCATCCCAATATCACCGTGCATCTTTTCATCACCGTGCATCCCAGAGTCACTGTATATCCCAATGTCACCGTGCATCCCAACGTCACCGTGCATCCCAAAATTTTCGTGCATCCCTACATCTCCGTGCATCCCTACATCACTGTGCATCCCAACGTCACCATGCATCCCATTGTCACCGTGCATCCCTACATCACCGTGGATACCAACCTTGACATGCATCCCAAAGTCACCGTGCATCCCTACATCACCGTGCATCCCTACATCACCGTACATCCCAACGTCACCGTGCATCCCAACGTCACCATGCATCCCTACATCACTGTGCATCCCTATATCACCGTGCATCCCAACATCACGGTGCTTCCCAACATCACCGTGCACCCCTACATCACTTTTGCGTTCCAATGTTACCGTGGACCCCTACATCACCGTGCATCCCAACGTCACCATGCATCCCAATGTCACCGTGCATCGCTACATCAACATGCATCCCATCATCACCGTGCATCCCAACATCACCGTGCACCCGACACTGTGCGTGCCAAAGTCACTGTGCATGCCAACGTCACTGTGCATGCCAACGTCACCGTGCATCCCTACATCAGCACGCTTCCCAACGTCACCGTGAAGGCCAACATCACCGTGCACCCCGAGATCACCGTGGATCCCTACATCACCGTGCATCCCTACATGACTGTGCATTCCAATGTCACCGTGCATCCCTACATAACCGTGCATCGCAATGTCACCGTGCATGCCAACATCACCGTGCATCCCTACATCACCGTGCATCCCAGTGTCACTGTGCATCCCTACATCACTGTGCATCACAACATCACCATGCATCTCAATGTCACCGTGCATCCCAACGTCACCGTGCACCCCTACATCACCATGCATCCCTCCATCAACGTGCATCCATATATCACCGTGCACCCTACATCACCGTGCATCCCAACGTCACCGTGCTTCCCAACTTCACCGTGCATCCCTACATCACTGTGCACCCCTATATCACCATGCATCCCAACATCACCGTGCATCCCTACGTCACCGTGCATCCGTACATCAAAGTGCATTGTTACGTCACCGTGCATCCCTACATCACCGTGCATCCCAACATCACCGAGCATCCCTACGTCACCGAGCATCCCTACATCACCGTGCACCCCGTCACTGTGCATCCCTACATCACAGTGCATCCCAACGTCACCATGCATCCCAATGTCACCGTGCATCCCTACATCACCATGCACCCCAACGTCACCGTGCATCGCTACGTCACCGTGCATCCCAACGTCACCGTGCATCGCTACATCACCGTGCATGCCAAAGTCACTGTGCATCCCACATCACTGTGCACCGCTACATCACCATGCATCCCAGCGTCACCGTGCGTCCCTACATCACCATGAATCCCAACGTCACCATGCATCCCCATGTCAGCATGCATCCCAACGTCACCGTGCTTCCCTACATCAGCATGCATCCCTACATCACCGTGCATCACAACGTCACCGTGCATCCCAACGTCAATGTGCATCACAACGTCACCATGCACCCCTACATCACCGTGCATCCCTACGTCACCGTGCATCCCTACATCACCGTGGATACCAACATCACCGTGCACACCTACATCACTTTTGCATCCCAATGTCACCGTGCATCCCTACATCAACGTGCATCCCTACATCACCGTGCATCCCAACGTCACCGTGCACCCCTACGGCACTATGCATCCCTCCATCAATGTGCATCCATATATCACCGTGCACCCTACATCACCGTACATCCCATCGTCACCGTGCATCCCATCCTCACCGTGCACCCCTACATCACCGTGCATCCCAACGTCACCATGCATCCCAATGTCACCGTTCATCCCTACATCACCGTGCATCCCTACATCACCGTGCACCACTACATCACCGTGGATACCAACCTTGAAATGCATCCCAAAGTCACCGTGCATCCCTACGTCAACGTGTATCCCTACGTCACCATGAATCCCAACATCATCGTGCACACCTACATCACCGTGCATCCCTACGTCACCATGCATCCCAACATCACGGTGCACCCCTACATCACTTTTGCATCCCAACGTCACCGTGCATCCATACATCACCGTGGATACCAACTTTGACATGCATCCCAAAGTCACCGTTCATCCCTACATCACCGTGGATACCAACCTTGACATGCATCCCAACGTCACCGTGCATCCCTACACCACCGTGGATACCAACCTTGACATGCATCCCAATGTCACCGTTCATCCCTACATCACCGGGGATACCAACCTTGACATGCATCCCAATGTCACCGTGCATCCCTACATCACCGTGGATACCAACCTTGACATGCATCCCAAAGTCACCGTGCATCCCTACATCACCGTGCATCCCAACATTATCGTGCATCCCAACATTATCGTGCATCCCTACATCACCGTGCATCCCAATGTCACCGTGCATCCCAACGTCACCATGCATCCTTACATCACCATGCGTCCCAACATCACGGTGCATCCCAACATCACTTTTGCATCCCAATGTCACCGTGGACCCCTACACCACCATGCATCCCAACGTCACCATGCATCCCAATGTCACTGTGTGTCGCTACATCACCGTGCATCCCTACATCACCGTGCACCCCTACATCACCGTGCACCCCTACATCACCGTGCACCCCTACATCACCGTGCAGCCCTACATCACCATGCATTCCTACATCAGCGTGCATCCCTACATCCCCCTGCATCCCTACATCACCGTGCATCCCAACGTCAATGTGCATCACAACGTCACCATGCACCCCTACATCACCGTGCACCCTACATCACCGTGCATCCCAACGTCAATGTGCATCCCAACGTCACCGTCAATCACAACGTCACCGTGCACCCCTACATCACCGAGCATCCCTACATCACCATGCACCCCTACATCACCGTGCATCCCTACATCACCGTGCATCCCAACATCGCCGTGCACCCCTACATCACCGTGCATCCCTACATCACCGTGCATTCCAACGTAGCCATGCACCCCTACATCACTGAGCATCCCAACATCACCGTGGATCACAACGTCACCGTGCATCCCTACATCACCATGCATCCTAACGTCGCCGTGCACCCCTACATCACCGTTCATCCCTACATCACCGTGCGTCTCTACATCACCGTGCATCCCTACATCACCGTGCATCCCTATATCACCATGCATTCCAACGTCACCATGCATCCCAACGACACCGTGCATCCCAACATCACCGTGCATCCCGACATCTCCGTGCATCCCTACATCACCGTGCATCCCTATATCACCGTGCATCCCAATATCACCGTGCATCTTTTCATCACCGTGCATCCCAGAGTCACTGTATATCCCAATGTCACCGTGCATCCCAACGTCACCGTGCATCCCAAAATTTTCGTGCATCCCTACATCTCCGTGCATCCCTACATCACTGTGCATCCCAACGTCACCATGCATCCCATTGTCACCGTGCATCCCTACATCACCGTGGATACCAACCTTGACATGCATCCCAAAGTCACCGTGCATCCCTACATCACCGTGCATCCCTACATCACCGTACATCCCAACGTCACCGTGCATCCCAACGTCACCATGCATCCCTACATCACTGTGCATCCCTATATCACCGTGCATCCCAACATCACGGTGCTTCCCAACATCACCGTGCACCCCTACATCACTTTTGCGTTCCAATGTTACCGTGGACCCCTACATCACCGTGCATCCCAACGTCACCATGCATCCCAATGTCACCGTGCATCGCTACATCAACATGCATCCCATCATCACCGTGCATCCCAACATCACCGTGCACCCGACACTGTGCGTGCCAAAGTCACTGTGCATGCCAACGTCACTGTGCATGCCAACGTCACCGTGCATCCCTACATCAGCACGCTTCCCAACGTCACCGTGAAGGCCAACATCACCGTGCACCCCGAGATCACCGTGGATCCCTACATCACCGTGCATCCCTACATGACTGTGCATTCCAATGTCACCGTGCATCCCTACATAACCGTGCATCGCAATGTCACCGTGCATGCCAACATCACCGTGCATCCCTACATCACCGTGCATCCCAGTGTCACTGTGCATCCCTACATCACTGTGCATCACAACATCACCATGCATCTCAATGTCACCGTGCATCCCAACGTCACCGTGCACCCCTACATCACCATGCATCCCTCCATCAACGTGCATCCATATATCACCGTGCACCCTACATCACCGTGCATCCCAACGTCACCGTGCTTCCCAACTTCACCGTGCATCCCTACATCACTGTGCACCCCTATATCACCATGCATCCCAACATCACCGTGCATCCCTACGTCACCGTGCATCCGTACATCAAAGTGCATTGTTACGTCACCGTGCATCCCTACATCACCATGCATCCCAACATCACCGAGCATCCCTACGTCACCGAGCATCCCTACATCACCGTGCACCCCGTCACTGTGCATCCCTACATCACAGTGCATCCCAACGTCACCATGCATCCCAATGTCACCGTGCATCCCTACATCACCATGCACCCCAACGTCACCGTGCATCGCTACGTCACCGTGCATCCCAACGTCACCGTGCATCGCTACATCACCATGCAGCCCAATGTCACCGTGCATCCCTACATCACTATGCAGACCAATGTCACCGTGCATCCCTACATCACCATGCAGCCCAATGTCACCGTGCATACCAACGTCACCATGCATCCCTAGATCACAGTGGACCCCTACATCACCGTGCATCACTACATCATCGTGCCTCCCAACGTCACCATGCAAGCCGACAGCACCATGCATCCCAACGTCACCGTGCATCCCTATATCACCATGCATTCCAATGTCACCAGGCATCCCAACGTCACCGTGCATCCCAACGTCACCGTGCATTCCTATTTCACCGTGCACCCCTACATCACTGTGCATCCCAACGTCAATGTGCATCACAACGTCACCATGCACCCCTACATCACCGTGCACCCTACATCACTGTGCATCCCTACATCACCGTGCATCCCTACATTACCGTGCATCCCTACATCACCGTGCATCCCAACATCAATGTGCATCCCAACGTCACCGTGCACCCCTACATCACCGAGCATCCCTACATCACCGTGCATCCCTACATCACCGTGCATCCCAACATCAATGTGCATCCCAACGTCACCGTGCATCACAACGTCACCATGCACCCCTACATCACCAAGCATCCCTACATCACCGTGCACCCCTACATCACCGTGCACCCCTACATCACCGTGCATCCAGACATCGCCGTGCACCCCTACATCACCGTTCATCCCTACATCAACGTGCATCTCTACATCACCGTGCATCCCAACGTCAATGTGCATCACAACGTCACCATGCACCCCTACATCACTGAGCATCCCAACGTCACCATGCATCACAAAGTCACTGTGCACCCCTACATCACCGAGCATCCCAACGTCACCGAGCATCCCAACGTCACCGTGCACCCCTACATCACCTTGCATCCCTACATCACCGTGCATCCCAACGTCGCCGTGCACCCCTACATCACCGTGCATCTCTACATCACCGTGCATCCTACATCACCGTGCATCCCTACGTCACCATGCATCCCATTGTCACCGTGCATCCCTACATCACCGTGGATACCAACCTTGACATGCATCCCAAAGTCACCGTGCATCCCTACATCACCGTGCATCCCTACATCACCGTACATCCCAACATTATCGTGCATCCCTACATCACCGTGCATCCCAACGTCACCGTGCATCCCAACGTCACCATGCATCCCTACATCACTGTGCATCCCTATATCACCGTGCATCCCAACATCACGGTGCTTCCCAACATCACCGTGCACCCCTACATCACTTTTGCGTCCCAATGTCACCGTGGACCCCTACATCACCGTGCATCCCAACGTCACCATGCATCCCAATGTCACCGTGCGTCGCTACATCACCGTGCATCCCTACATCAACATGCATCCCATCATCACCGTGCATCCCAACGTCACCGTGCATCCCGACACTGTGCGTGCCAAAGTCACTATGCATGCCAACGTCACCATGCATGCCAATGTCACCGTGCATCCCTACATCAGCACGCATCCCAACGTCACCGTGAAGGCCAACATCACCGTGCACCCCGAGATCACCGTGGATCCCTACATCACCGTGCATCCCTACATGACTGTGCATTCCAATGTCACCGTGCATCCCTACATAACCGTGCATCGCAATGTCACCGTGCATGCCAACATCACCGTGCATCCCTACATCACCGTGCATCCCAGTGTCACTGTGCATCCCTACATCACTGTGCATCCCAACATCACCATGCATCTCAATGTCACCGTGCATCCCAACGTCACCGTGCACCCCTACATCACCATGCATCCCTCCATCAACGTGCATCCATATATCACCGTGCACCCTACATCACCGTGCATCCCAACGTCACCGTGCTTCCCAACTTCACCGTGCATCCCAACATCACTGTGCACCCCTATATCACCATGCATCCCAACATCACCGTGCATCCCTACGTCACCGTGCATCCGTACATCAAAGTGCATTGTTACGTCACCGTGCATCCCTACATCACCGTGCATCCCAACATCACCGAGCATCCCTACGTCACCGAGCATCCCTACATCACCGTGCACCCCGTCACTGTGCATCCCTACATCACAGTGCATCCCAATGTCACCATGCATCCCAATGTCACCGTGCATCCCTACATCACCATGCAACCCAACATCACCGTGCATCGCTACGTCACTGTGCATCCCAACGTCACCGTGCATCGCTACATCACCATGCAGCCCAATGTCACCGTGCATCCCTACATCACCATGCAGCCCAATGTCACCGTGCATACCAACGTCACCATGCATCCCTAGATCACCGTGGACCCCTACATCACCGTGCATCACTACATCATCGTGCCTCCCAACGTCACCATGCAAGCCGACGGCACCATGCATCCCAACGTCACCGTGCATCCCTATATCACCATGCATTCCAACGTCACCAGGCATCCCAATGTCACCGTGCATCCCAACGTCACCGTGCATTCCTATTTCACCGTGCACCCCTACATCACTGTGCATCCCAACGTCAATGTGCATCACAACGTCACCATGCACCCCTACATCACCGTGCACCCTACATCACCGTGCATCCCTACATCACCGTGCATCCCTACATTACCGTGCATCCCTACATCACCGTGCATCCCAACATCAATGTGCATCCCAACGTCACCGTGCACCCCTACATCACCGAGCATCCCTACATCACCGTGCATCCCTACATCACCGTGCATCCCAACATCAATACGCATCCCAACGTCACCGTGCATCACAACGTCACCGTGCACCCCTACATCACCAAGCATCCCTACATCACCGTGCACCCCTACATCACCGTGCACCCCTACATCACCGTGCATCCAGACGTCGCCGTGCACCCCTACATCACCGTTCATCCCTACATCACCGTGCATCTCTACATCACCGTGCATCCCAACGTCAATGTGCATCACAACGTCACCATGCACCCCTACATCACTGAGCATCCCAACGTCACCATGCATCACAAAGTCACCATGCACCCCTACATCACCGAGCATCCCAACGTCACCGAGCATCCCAACGTCACCGTGCACCCCTACATCACCGTGCATCCCTACATCACCGTGCATCCCAACGTCGCCGTGCACCCCTACATCACCGTGCATCTCTACATCACCGTGCATCCTACATCACCATGCATCCCTACGTCACCGTGCATCCCTACATCACCGTGCATCCCAATATCACCGTGCATCTTTTCATCACCGTGCATCCCAGAGTCACTGTATATCCCAACGTCACCATGCAGCCCAACGTCACCGTGCATCGCTACGTCACTGTGCACCCCAACGTCACTGTGCATCCCTACATCACCATGCATCCCTTCAGCACCGTACATTCCAATGTCACCGTGCATCCCAACATCACCGTGCATCCCTACGTCACCGTGCATGCCTACTTCACCGTGCATCCCAACGTCACTGTGCATCCCTACATCACCGTGCATGCCAAAGTCACTGTGCATCCCACATCACTGTGTACCGCTACATCACCATGCATCCCAGCGTCACCGTGCATCCCTACATCACCGTGCATCCCAACATCAATGTGCATCCCATCGTCACCGTGCATCACAACGTCACCGTGCACCCCTACATCACCGAGCATCCCTACATCACCGTGCAACCCTACATCACCGTGCATCCCAACATCACCGTGCATCCCAACATCAATGTGCATCCCAACGTCACCGTGCATCCCTATATCACCATGCATTCCAACGTCACCAGGCATCCCAATGTCTCCGTGCATCCCAACGTCACCGTGCATCCCTATTTCACCGTGCACTCCTACATCACCGTGCATCCCAACGTCAATGTGCATCACAATGTCACCATGCACCCCTACATCACCGTGCATCCCTACATCACCGTGCATCCCTACATCACCGTGCATCCCAACATCAATGTGCATCCCATCGTCACCGTGCATCACAACGTCACCGTGCACCCCTACATCACCGAGCATCCCTACATCACCGTGCAACCCTACATCACCGTGCACCCCTACATCACCGTGCATCCAGACGTCGCCGTGCACCCCTACATCACCATTCATGCCTACATCACCGTGCATCCCTACATCACCGTGCATCCCAACGTCAATGTGCATCACAACGTCACCATGCACCCCTACATCACTGAGCATCCCAACGTCACCATGCATCACAAAGTCACCGTGCACCCCTACATCACCGAGCATCCCAACGTCACCGAGCATCCCAACGTCACCGTGCACCCCTACATCACCGTGCATCCCTACATCACCGTGCATCCCAACGTCGCCGTGCACCCCTACATCACCGTGCATCTCTACATCACCGTGCATCCTACATCACCGTGCATCCCTACGTCGCTGTGCATCCCTACATCACTGTGCATCCCAATACCACAGTGCATCTTTTCATCACCGTGCATCCCAGAGTCACTGTATATCCCAACGTCACCATGCAGCCCAACGTCACCGTGCATCGCTACGTCACCGTGCACCCCAACGTCATTGTGAATCCCTACATCACCATGCATCCCTTCAGCACCGTACATTCCAATGTCACCGTGCATCCCAACGTCACCGTGCATCCCTACGTCACCGTGCATGCCTACTTCACCGTGCATCCCAACGTCACTGTGCATCCCTACATCACCGTGCATGCCAAAGTCACTGTGCATCCCAACGTCATCGTGCACCCCTACATCACCGTGCATCCCTACATCACCGTGCATCCCTACATCACCGTGCATCCCAACGTCGCCGTGCACCCCTACATCACCGTGCATCTCTACATCACCGTGCATATACATCACCGTGCATCCCTACGTCACCATGCATCCCATTGTCGCCGTGCATCCCTACATCACCGTGGATACCAACCTTGACATGCATCCCAAAGTCACCGTGCATCCCTACATCACCGTGCATCCCTACATCACCGTACATCCCAACATTATCGTGCATCCCTACATCACCGTGCATCCCAACGTCACCGTGCATCCCAACGTCACCATGCTTCCCTACATCACTGTGCATCCCTATATCACCGTGCATCCCAACATCACGGTGCTTCCCAACATCACCGTGCACCCCTACATCACTTTTGCGTCCCAATGTCACCGTGGACCCCTACATCACCGTGCATCCCAACGTCACCATGCATCCCAATGTCACCGTGCATCGCTACATCACCGTGCATCCCTACATCAACATGCATCCCATCATCACCGTGCATCCCAACGTCACCGTGCATCCCGACACTGTGCGTGCCAAAGTCACTATGCATGCCAACGTCACCATGCATGCCAACGTCACCGTGCATCCCTACATCACCGTTCATGCCTACATCACCGTGCATCCCTACATCACCGTGCATCCCAACGTCAATTTGCATCACAACGTCACCATGCACCCCTACATCACTGAGCATCCCAACGTCACCATGCATCACAAAGTCACCGTGCACCCCTACATCACCGAGCATCCCAACGTCACCGAGCATCCCAACGTCACCGTGCACCCCTACATCACCGTGCATCCCTAAATCACCATGCATCCCAACGTTGCCATGCACCCCTACATCACTGTGCATCCCAATACCACAGTGCATCTTTTCATCACCGTGCATCCCAGAGTCACTGTATATCCCAACGTCACCATGCAGCCCAACGTCACCGTGCATCGCTACGTCACCGTGCACCCCAACGTCACTGTGCATCCCTACATCACCATGCATCCCTTCAGCACCGTACATTCCAATGTCACCGTGCATCCCAACGTCACCGTGCATCCCTACGTCACCGTGCATGCCTACTTCACCGTGCATCCCAACGTCACTGTGCATCCCTACATCACCGTGCATGCCAAAGTCACTGTGCATCCCACATCACTGTGCACCGCTACATCACCATGCATCCCAGCGTCACCGTGCATCCCTACATCACCATGAATCCCAACGTCACCATGCATCCCCATGTCAGCATGCATCCCAACGTCACCGTGCTTCCCTACAACAGCATGCATCCCTACATCACCATGCATCACAACGTCACCGTGCATCCCAACGTCAATGTGCATCACAACGTCACCATGCAGCCCTACATCACCGTGCATCCCTACGTCACCGTGCATCCCTACATCACCGTGGATACCAACATCACCGTGCACCCCTACATCACTTTTGCATCCCAATGTCACCGTGCATCCCTACATCACCGTGCATCCCTACATCACCGTGCATCCCAACGTCACCGTGCAACCCTACGGCACTATGCATCCCTCCATCAATGTGCATCCATATATCAACGTGCACCCTACATCACCGTATATCCCAACGTCACCGTGCATCCCATCCTCACCGTGCACCCCTACATCACCGTGCATCCCAACGTCACCATGCATCCCAATGTCACCGTTCATCCCTACATCACCGTGCATCCCTACATCACCGTGCACCACTACATCACCGTGCATCCCTACATCACCATGCACCCCTACATCACCGTGCATCCCTACATCACCGTGCACCCCTACATCACGATGCATCCCAATGTCACCGTGCATCCCTACATCACCATGCATCCCAACATCACCGTGCACCCCTACATCACCGTGCATTCCTACATCACCATGCATCCCAACATCACCGTGCATCCCTACATCACCATGCATCCCTACATCACCGTGCATCCCTACATCACCGTGCATCCCTACATCACCGTGGATCCCTACATCACCGTGCATCCCTATGTCACCATGCATCCCGACATCACCGTGCAACCCAATGTCAATATGCATCCCAACGTCACCATGCATCACAACGTCACTGTTCACCCCTACATCACTGAGCATCCCTACATCACCGTGCACCCCTACATCACCGTGCATCCCTACATCACCGTGCATCCCGACGTCGCCATGCACCCCGACATCACCTTTCATCCCTACATCACCGTGCATCCCAACGTCAATGTGCATCACAACGTCACCATGCACCCCTACATCACCGTGCATCCCTACATCACAGTGCACCCCTACATCACCGTGCATCCCAACGTCAATGTGCATCACAACGTCACCATGCACCCCTACATCACCGTGCATCCCTACATAACTGTGCATCCCTACATCCCCGTGCACCCCTACATCACCGTGCATCCCTATGTCACCGTGCATCCCTACATCACCGTGCATCCCAATATCACCGTGCATCTTTTCATCACCGTGCATCCCAGAGTCACTGTATATCCCAATGTCACCATGCAGCCCAACGTCACCGTGCATCGCTACGTCACCATGCACCCCAACGTCACTGTGCATCCCTACATCACCATGCATCCCTTCAGCACCGTACATTCCAATGTCACCGTGCATCCCAACGTCACCATGCATCCCTACGTCACCGTGCATGCCTACTTCACCGTGCATCCCAACGTCACTGTGCATCCCTACATCACTGTGCACCGCTACATCACCATGCATCCCAGCGTCACCGTGCATCCCTACATCACCATGAATCCCAACGTCACCATGCATCCCCATGTCAGCATGCATCCCAACGTCACCGTGCTTCCCTACATCAGCATGCATCCCTACATCACCGTGCATCACAACGTCACCGTGCATCACAACGTCACCATGCACCCCTACATCACCATGCACCCCTACATCACCGTGCATCCCAACATCACCGTGCATCCCAACGTCACCGTGCATCCCAACATCACCATGCACCCCAACGTCACCGTGCATCGCTACGTCACCGTGCATCCCAAAGTCACCGTGCATCCCTACATCACCATGCAGCCCAATGTCACCGTGCATCCCTACATCACTATGCAGCCCAATGTCACCCTGCATCCCTACATCACCATGCAGCCCAATGTCACCGTGTATACCAACGTCACCATGCATCCCTAGATCACCGTGGACCCCTACATCACCGTGCATCACTACATCATCGTGCCTCCCAACGTCACCATGCAAGCCGACGGCACCATGCATCCCAACGTCACCTTGCATCCCTATATCACCATGCATTCCAACGTCACCAGGCATCCCAATGTCTCAGTGCATCCCAACGTCACCGTGCATCCCTATTTCACCGTGCACCCCTACATCACCGTGCATCCCAACGTCAATGTGCATCACAATGTCACCATGCACCCCTACATCACCGTGCATCCCTACATCACCGTGCATCCCTACATCACCGTGCATCCCTACATCACCGTGCATCCCAACATCAATGTGCATCCCATCGTCACCGTGCATCACAACGTCACCGTGCACCCCTACATCACCGAGCATCCCTACATCACCGTGCAACCCTACATCACCGTGCATCCCAACATCACCATGCATCCCAACATCAATGTGCATCCCAACGTCACCGTGCATCCCTATATCACCATGCATTCCAACGTCACCAGGCATCCCAATGTCTCTGTGCATCCCAACGTCACCGTGCATCCCTATTTCACCGTGCACCCCTACATCACCGTGCATCCCAACGTCAATGTGCATCACAATGTCACCATGCACCCCTACATCACCGTGCATCCCTACATCACCGTGCATCCCTACATCACCGTGCATCCCAACATCAATGTGCATCCCATCGTCACCGTGCATCACAACGTCACCGTGCACCCCTACATCACCGAGCATCCCAACATCACCGTGCAACCCTACATCACCGTGCATCCCAACATCACCGTGCATCCCAACATCAATGTGCATCCCAACGTCACCGTTCATCACAACGTCACCGTGCACCCCTACATCACCGAGCATCCCTACATCACCGTGCACCCCTACATCACCGTGCACCCCTACATCACCGTGCATCCAGACGTCGCCGTGCACCCCTACATCACCGTTCATGCCTACATCACCGTGCATCCCTACATCACCGTGCATCCCAACGTCAATGTGCATCACAACGTCACCATGCACCCCTACATCACTGAGCATCCCAACGTCACCATGCATCACAAAGTCACCGTGCACCCCTACATCACCGAGCATCCCAACGTCACCGAGCATCCCAACGTCACCGTGCACCCCTACATCACCGTGCATCCCTACATCACCGTGCATCCCAACGTCGCCGTGCACCCCTACATCACCGTGCATCTCTACATCACCGTGCATCCTACATCACCGTGCATCCCTACGTCACCGTGCATCCCTACATCACTGTGCATCCCAATATCACAGTGCATCTTTTCATCACCGTGCATCCCAGAGTCACTGTATATCCCAACGTCACCATGCAGCCCAACGTCACCGTGCATCGCTACGTCACCGTGCACCCCAACGTCACTGTGCATCCCTACATCACCATGCATCCCTTCAGCACCGTACATTCCAATGTCACCGTGCATCCCAACGTCACCGTGCATCCCTACGTCACCGTGCATGCCTACTTCACCGTGCATCCCAACGTCACTGTGCATCCCTACATCACCATGCATGCCAAAGTCACTGTGCATCCCACATCACTGTGCACCGCTACATCACCATGCATCCCAGCGTCACCGTGCATCCCTACATCACCATGAATCCCAACGTCACCATGCATCCCCATGTCAGC
Organism: Carcharodon carcharias; assembly: GCF_017639515.1. Taxonomy (NCBI): domain Eukaryota; kingdom Metazoa; phylum Chordata; class Chondrichthyes; order Lamniformes; family Lamnidae; genus Carcharodon; species Carcharodon carcharias. The sequence goes on along the minus strand of NC_054487.1, from coordinate 89,240,745 downwards.
ATGCATCCCAACGTCACCGTGCTTCCCTACAACAGCATGCATCCCTACATCACCGTGCATCACAACGTCACCGTGCATCCCAACGTCAATGTGCATCACAACGTCACCATGCAGCCCTACATCACCGTCCATCCCTACGTCACCGTGCATCCCTACATCACCGTGGATACCAACATCACCGTGCACCCCTACATCACTTTTGCATCCCAATGTCACCGTGCATCCCTACATCACCGTGCATCCCTACATCACCGTGCATCCCAACGTCACCGTGCACCCCTATGGCACTATGCATCCCTCCATCAATGTGCATCCATATATCACCGTGCACCCTACATCACCGTACATCCCAACGTCACCTTGCATCCCATCCTCACCGTGCACCCCTTCATCACCGTGCATCCCAACGTCACCATGCATCCCAATGTCACCGTTCATCCCTACATCACCGTGCATCCCTACATCACCGTGCACCACTACATCACCGTGCATCCCTACATCACCATGCACCCCTACATCACCGTGCATCCCTACATCACCGTGCACCCCTACATCACGATGCATCCCAATGTCACCGGGCATCCCTACATCACCGTGCATCCCTACATCACCGTGCACCCCTACATCACCGTGCATTCCTACATCACCATGCATCCCAACGTCACCATGCATCCCTACATCACCATGCATCCCTACATCACCGTGCATCCCTACATCACCGTGCATCCCTACATCACCGTGGATCCCTACATCACCGTGCATCCCTATGTCACCATGCATCCCGACATCACCGTGCAACCCAATGTCAATATGCATCCCAACGTCACCATGCATCACAACGTCACTGTTCACCCCTACATCACTGAGCATCCCTACATCACCGTGCACCCCTACATCACCGTGCATCCCTACATCACCGTGCATCCCGACGTCGCCATGCACCCCTACATCACCGTTCATCCCTACATCACCGTGCATCCCAACGTCAATGTGCATCACAACGTCACCATGCACCCCTACATCACCGTGCATCCCTACATCACAGTGCACCCCTACATCACCGTGCATCCCAACGTCAATGTGCATCACAACGTCACCATGCACCCCTACATCACCGTGCATCCCTACATCACCGTGCATCCCTACATCACCGTGCATCCCTACATCACCGTGCATCCCAATGTCAATAGGCACCCCAACGTCACCATGCATCACAACGTCACTGTGCACCCCTACATCACCGAGCATCCCTACATCACCGTGCACCCCTACATCACCGTTCATCCCTACATCACCATGCATCCCAACATCAATGTGCATCACAACGTCACCATGCACCCCTACATCTTCGAGCATCCCAACGTCACGGTGCATCACAACGTCACCGTGCACCCCTACAACACCGAGCACCCAACGTCACCGAGCATCCCAACGTCACCGTGCACCCCTACATCACCGTGCATCCCTAAATCACCATGCATCCCAACTTTGCCGTGCACCCCTACATCACCGTTCATCCCTAAATCACCATGCATCTCTACATCACCGTGCATCCCTACATCACCGTGCATCCCAACATCACCATGCATACCAACGTCTCTGTGCATCCCTACATCACCGTGCATCCCTATATCACCATGCATTCCAACGTCACCATGCATCCCAACATCACCGTGCATCCCTACGTCACCGTGCATCCCTACATCACCGTGCATCCCTATATCACCGTGCATCCCAATATCACCGTGCATCTTTTCATCACCGTGCATCCCAGAGTCACTGTATATCCCAACGTCACCGTGCATCCCAACGTCACCGTGCATCCCAACATTATCGTGCATCCCTACATCACCGTGCATCCCTATATCACCGTGCATCCCAACATTATCGTGCATCCCTACATCACCGTGCATCCCTTCATCACCGTGCATCCCAACGTCACTGTGCATCCCAACCTCACCGTGCACCCCTACCTCACTGTGCACCTCTACATCACCGTGCATCCCAACGTCACCATGCATCCCATCCTCACTGTGCACCCCTACATCACTGTGCATCCCAATGTCATTGTGCATCGCTACATCACCATGCATCCCTACATCAATGTGCATGCCATCATCACCGTGCATCCCTACGTCACCGTGCATCCGTAAATCACTGTGCACCCCTACGTCACCGTGCATCCCTACATCACCGTGCATCCCGACATCACCGTGCATCCCAACGTCACCGTGCATCGCAATGTGACCTTGCATCCCTACATCACCGTGCATCCCTACATCACCGTGCATCCCAACATCACCGTGCATCCGTACGTCACCGTGCACCCCTACATGACCGTGCATCCCAACATCACCGTGCATCCCAACGTCACCGTGCATCCCTACATCACCGTGTAGCCCTACGTCACCGTGCATCCCAACATCACTGTGAATCCCTACGTCACTGTGCATCCCTATGTCACCGTGCATCCCAACATCACCATGCGTACCTACGTCACCGTGAATCCCTACATCACCGTGGATACCAACCTTGACATGCATCCCAAAGTCACCGTGCATCCCTACATCAACGTGTATCCCTACGTCACCGTGCATCCTAACGTCGCCGTGCACCCCTACATCACCGTTCATCCCTACATCACCGTGCATCCCAACGTCACGGTGCACCCCTACATCACTTTTGCATCCCAACGTCACTGTGCATCCCTACATCACCCTGCATCCCTACGTCACCGTACATCCCAACATCACCGTGCATCCCTATGTCACCATGCATCCCTACATCACCGTGGATACCAACCTTGAAATGCATCCCAAAGTCACCGTGCATCCCTACGTCAACGTGTATCCCTACGTCACCATGAATCCCAACATCATCGTGCACACCTACATCACCGTGCATCCCTACATCACCATGCATCCCAACGTCACGGTGCACCCCTACATCACTTTTGCATCCCAACGTCACCGTGCATCCATACATCACCGTGGATACCAACTTTGACATGCATCCCAAAGTCACCGTTCATCCCTACATCACCGTGGATACCAACCTTGACATGCATCCCAACGTCACCGTGCATCCCTACACCACCGTGGATACCAACCTTGACATGCATCCCAATGTCACCGTTCATCCCTACATCACCGGGGATACCAACCTTGACATGCATCCCAATGTCACCGTGCATCCCTACATCACCGTGGATACCAACCTTGACATGCATCCCAAAGTCACCGTGCATCCCTACATCACCGTGCATCCCAACATTATCGTGCATCCCTACATCACCGTGCATCCCAATGTCACCGTGCATCCCAACGTCACCATGCATCCTTACATCACCATGCGTCCCAACATCACGGTGCATCCCAACATCACTTTTGCATCCCAATGTCACCGTGGACCCCTACACCACCATGCATCCCAACGTCACCATGCATCCCAATGTCACTGTGCATCGCTACATCACCGTGCATCCCTACATCACCGTGCACCCCTACATCACCGTGCACCCCTACATCACCGTGCAGCCCTACATCACCATGCATTCCTACATCAGCGTGCATCCCTACATCCCCCTGCATCCCTACATCACCGTGCATCCCAACGTCAATGTGCATCACAACGTCACCATGCACCCCTACATCACCGTGCATCCCAACGTCAATGTGCATCCCAACGTCACCGTCAATCACAACGTCACCGTGCACCCCTACATCACCGAGCATCCCTACATCACCGTGCACCCCTACATCACCGTGCATCCCTACATCACCGTGCATCCCAACATCGCCGTGCACCCCTACATCACCGTGCATCCCTACATCACCGTGCATTCCAAAGTAGCCATGCACCCCTACATCACTGAGCATCCCAACGTCACCGTGGATCACAATGTCACCGTGCATCCCTACATCACCATGCATCCTAACGTCACCGTGCACCCCTACATCACCGTTTATCCCTACATCACCGTGCGTCTCTACATCACCGTGCATCCCTACATCACCGTGCATCCCTATATCACCATGCATTCCAACGTCACCATGCATCCCAACGACACCGTGCATCCCAACATCACCGTGCATCCCGACATCACCGTGCATCCCTACATCCCCGTGCACCCCTACATCACCGTGCACCCCTACATCACCGTGCATCCCTATGTCCCCGTGCATCCCTGCATCACCGTGCATCCCAATATCACCGTGCATCTTTTCATCACCGTGCATCCCAGAGTCACTGTATATCCCAACGTCACCATGCAGCCCAACGTCACCGTGCATCGCTACGTCACCATGCACCCCAACGTCACTGTGCATCCCTACATCACCATGCATCCCTTCAGCACCGTACATTCCAATGTCACCGTGCATCCCAACGTCACCATGCATCCCTACGTCACCGTGCATGCCTACTTCACCGTGCATCCCAACGTCACTGTGCATCCCTACATCACCGTGCATGCCAAAGTCACTGTGCATCCCACATCACTGTGCACCGCTACATCACCATGCATCCCAGCGTCACCGTGCATCCCTACATCACCATGAATCCCAACGTCACCATGCATCCCCATGTCAGCATGCATCCCAACGTCACCGTGCTTCCCTACATCAGCATGCATCCCTACATCACCGTGCATCACAACGTCACCGTGCATCACAACGTCACCATGCACCCCTACATCACCATGCACCCCTACATCACCGTGCATCCCAACATCACCGTGCATCCCAACGTCACCATGCATCCCAACATCACCATGCACCCCAACGTCACCGTGCATCGCTACGTCACCGTGCATCCCAAAGTCACCGTGCATCCCTACATCACCATGCAGCCCAATGTCACCGTGCATCCCTACATCACTATGCAGCCCAATGTCACCCTGCATCCCTACATCACCATGCAGCCCAATGTCACCGTGTATACCAACGTCACCATGCATCCCTAGATCACCGTGGACCCCTACATCACCGTGCATCACTACATCATCGTGCCTCCCAACGTCACCATGCAAGCCGACGGCACCATGCATCCCAACGTCACCTTGCATCCCTATATCACCATGCATTCCAACGTCACCAGGCATCCCAATGTCTCAGTGCATCCCAACGTCACCGTGCATCCCTATTTCACCATGCACCCCTACATCACCATGCATCCCAACGTCAATGTGCATCCCAACGTCACCGTCAATCACAACGTCACCGTGCACCCCTACATCACCGAGCATCCCTACATCACCGTGCACCCCTACATCACCGTGCATCCCTACATCACCGTGCATCCCAACATCGCCGTGCACCCCTACATCACCGTGCATCCCTACATCACCGTGCATTCCAACGTAGCCATGCACCCCTACATCACTGAGCATCCCAACGTCACCGTGGATCACAATGTCACCGTGCATCCCTACATCACCATGCATCCTAACGTCGCCGTGCACCCCTACATCACCGTTTATCCCTACATCACCGTGCGTCTCTACATCACCGTGCATCCCTACATCACCGTGCATCCCTATATCACCATGCATTCCAACGTCACCATGCATCCCAACGACACCGTGCATCCCAACATCACCGTGCATCCCGACATCACCGTGCATCCCTACATCACCGTGCATCCCTATATCACCGTGCATCCCAATATCACCGTGCATCTTTTCATCACCGTGCATCCCAGAGTCACTGTATATTCCAATGTCACCGTGCATCCCAACGTCACCGTGCATCCCAAAATTTTCGTGCATCCCTACATCTCCGTGCATCCCTACATCACCTTGCATCCCAACGTCACCATGCATCCCATTGTCACCGTGCATCCTTACATCACCGTGGATACCAACCTTGACATGCATCCCAAAGTCACCGTGCATCCCTACATCACCGTGCATCCCTACATCACCGTACATCCCAACATTATCGTGCATCCCTACATCACCGTGCATCCCAACGTCACCGTGCATCCCAACGTCACCATGCATCCCTACATCACTGTGCATCCCTATATCACCGTGCATCCCAACATCACGGTGCTTCCCAACATCACCGTGCACCCCTACATCACTTTTGCGTCCCAATGTCACCGTGGACCCCTACATCACCGTGCATCCCAACGTCACCATGCATCCCAATGTCACCGTGCATCGCTACATCACCGTGCATCCCTACATCAACATGCATCCCATCATCACCGTGCATCCCAACGTCACCGTGCATCCCGACACTGTGCGTGCCAAAGTCACTATGCATGCCAACGTCAACGTGCAGGCCAACGTCACCGTGCATCCCTACATCAGCACACATCCCAACGTCACCGTGAAGGCCAACATCACTGTGTACCCCGAGATCACCGTGGATCCCTACATCACCGTGCATCCCTACATGACTGTGCATTCCAATGTCACCGTGCATCCCTACATAACCGTGCATCGCAATGTCACCGTGCATGCCAACATCACCGTGCATCCCTACATCACCGTGCATCCCAGTGTCACTGTGCATCCCTACATCACTGTGCATCCCAACATCACCATGCATCTCAATGTCACCGTGCATCCCAACGTCACCGTGCACCCCTACATCACCATGCATCCCTCCATCAACGTGCATCCATATATCACCGTGCACCCTACATCACCGTGCATCCCAACGTCACCGTGCTTCCCAACTTCACCGTGCATCCCAACATCACTGTGCACCCCTATATCACCATGCATCCCAACATCACAGTGCATCCCTACGTCACCGTGCATCCGTACATCAAAGTGCATTGTTACGTCACCGTGCATCCCTTCATCACCGTGCATCCCAACATCACCGAGCATCCCTACGTCACCGAGCATCCCTACATCACCGTGCACCCCGTCACCGTGCATCCCTACATCACAGTGCATCCCAACGTCACCATGCATCCCAATGTCACCGTGCATACCTACATCACCATGCACCCCAACGTCACCGTGCATCGCTATGTCACCGTGCATCCCAACGTCACCGTGCATCCCTACATCACCATGCAGCCCAATGTCACCGTGCATCCCTACATCACTATACAGCCCAATGTCACCGTGCATCCCTACATCACCATGCAGCCCAATGTCACCGTGCATACCAACGTCACCATGCATCCCTAGATCACCGTGGACCCCTACATCACCGTGCATCACTACATCATCGTGCCTCCCAACGTCACCATGCAAGCCGACGGCACCATGCATCCCAACGTCACCGTGCATCCCTATATCACCATGCATTCCAACGTCACCAGGCATCCCAATGTCACTGTGCATCCCAACGTCACCGTGCATTCCTATTTCACCGTGCACCCCTACATCACTGTGCATCCCAACGTCAATGTGCATCACAACGTCACCATGCACCCCTACATCACCGTGCACCCTACATCACCGTGCATCCCAACATCAATGTGCATCCCAACGTCACCGTGCACCCCTACATCACCGAGCATCCCTACATCACCGTGCATCCCTACATCACCGTGCATCCCAACACTAATGTGCATCCCAACGTCACCGTGCATCACAACGTCACCGTGCACCACTACATCACCAAGCATCCCTACATCACCGTGCACCCCTACATCACCGTGCACCCCTACATCACCGTGCATCCAGACGTCGCCGTGCACCCCTACATCACCGTTCATCCCTACATCACCGTGCATCTCTACATCACCGTGCATCCCAACGTCAATGTGCATCACAACGTCACCATGCACCCCTACATCACTGAGCATCCCAACGTCACCATGCATCACAAAGTCACCGTGCACCCCTACATCACCGAGCATCCCAACGTCACCGAGCATCCCAACGTCACCATGCACCCCTACATCACCGTGCATCCCAACGTCGCCGTGCACCCCTACATCACCGTGCATCTCTACATCACCGTGCAACCTACATCACCGTGCATCACTATATCACCATGCATTCCAACGTCACCATGCATCCCAATGGCACCGTGCATCCCAACAACACCGTGCATCCCGACATCACCGTGCATCCCTACATCACCGTGCATCCCTATATCACCGTGCATCCCAATATCACCGTGCATCTTTTCATCACCGTGCATCCCAGAGTCACTGTATATCCCAATGTCACCGTGCATCCCAACGTCACCGTGCATCCCAAAATTTTCGTGCATCCCTACATCTCCGTGCATCCCTACATCACCGTGCATCCCAACGTCACCTTGCATCCCATTGTCACCGTGCATCCCTACATCACCGTGGATACCAACCTTGACATGCATCCCAAAGTCACCGTGCATCCCTACATCACCGTGCATCCCTACATCACCGTACATCCCAACATTATCGTGCATCCCTACATCACCGTGCATCCCAACGTCACCGTGCATCCCAACGTCACCATGCATCCCTACATCACTGTGCATCCCTATATCACCGTGCATCCCAACATCACGGTGCTTCCCAACATCACCGTGCACCCCTACATCACTTTTGCGTCCCAATGTCACCGTGGACCCCTACATCACCGTGCATCCCAACGTCACCATGCATCCCAATGTCACCGTGCATCGCTACATCACCGTGCATCCCTACATCAACATGCATCCCATCATCACCGTGCATCCCAACGTCACCGTGAATCCCGACACTGTGCGTGCCAAAGTCACTATGCATGCCAATGTCAACGTGCATGCCAACGTCACCGTGCATCCCTACATCAGCACGCATCCCAACGTCACCGTGAAGGCCAACATCACCGTGCACCCCGAGATCACCGTGGATCCCTACATCACCGTGCATCCCTACATGACGGTGCATTCCAATGTCACCGTGCATCCCTACATAACCGTGCATCGCAATGTCACCGTGCATGCCAACATCACCGTGCATCCCTACATCACCGTGCATCCCAGTGTCACTGTGCATCCCTACATCACTGTGCATCCCAACATCACCATGCATCTCAATGTCACCGTGCATCCCAACGTCACCGTGCACCCCTACATCACCATGCATCCCTCCATCAACGTGCATCCATATATCACCGTGCACCCTACATCACCGTGCATCCCAACGTCACCGTGCTTCCCAACTTCACCGTGCATCCCAACATCACTGTGCACCCCTATATCACCATGCATCCCAACATCACCGTGCATCCCTACGTCACCGTGCATCCGTACATCAAAGTGCATTGTTACGTCACCGTGCATCCCTACATCACCGTGCATCCCAACATCACCGAGCATCCCTACGTCACTGTGCATCCCAACGTCACCATGCATCCCAATGTCACCGTGCATCCCTACATCACCATGCACCCCAACGTCACCGTGCATCACTACGTCACCGTGCATCCCAACGTCACCGTGCATCCCTACATCACCATGCAGCCCAATGTCACCGTGCATCCCTACATCACTATGCAGCCCAATGTCACCGTGCATCCCTACATCACCATGCAGCCCAATGTCACCATGCATACCAACGTCACCATGCATCCCTAGATCACCGTGGACCCCTACATCACCATGCATCACTACATCATCGTGCCTCCCAACGTCACCATGCAAGCCGACGGCACCATGCATCCCAACGTCACCGTGCATCCCTATATCACCATGCATTCCAACGTCACCAGGCATCCCAATGTCTCCGTGCATCCCAACGTCACCGTGCATCCCTATTTCACCGTGCACCCCTACATCACTGTGCATCCCAACGTCAATGTGCATCACAACGTCACCATGCACCCCTACATCACCGTGCACCCTACATCACCGTGCATCCCTACATCACCGTGCATCCCTACGTTACCGTGCATCCCTACATCACCATGCATCCCAACATCAATGTGCATCCCAACGTCACCGTGCACCCCTACATCACCGAGCATCCATACATCACCGTGCATCCCTACATCACCGTGCATCCCAACATCAATGTGCATCCCAACGTCAATGTGCATCCCAACGTCACCGTGCACCCCTACATCACCGAGCATCCGTACATCACCGTGCATCCCTACATCACCGTGCATCCCAACATCAATGTGCATCGCAACGTCACCGTGCATCACAACGTCACCGTGCACCCCTACATCACCAAGCATCCCTACATCACCGTGCACCCCTACATCACCGTGCACCCCTACATCACCGTGCATCCAGACGTCGCCGTGCACCCCTACATCACCGTTCATCCCTACATCACCGTGCATCTCTACATCACCGTGCATCCCAACGTCAATGTGCATCACAACGTCACCATGCACCCCTACATCACTGAGCATCCCAACGTCACCATGCATCACAAAGTCACCGTGCACCCCTACATCACCGAGCATCCCAACGTCACCGAGCATCCCAACGTCACCGTGCACCCCTACATCACCGTGCATCCCTACATCACCGTGCATCCCAACGTCGCCGTGCACCCCTACATCACCGTGCATCTCTACATCACCGTGCATCCTACATCACCCTGCATCCCTATGTCACCGTGCATCCCTACATCACCGTGCATCCCAATATCACCGTGCATCTTTTCATCACCATGCATCCCAGAGTCACTGTATATCCCAACGTCACCATGCAGCCCAACGTCACCGTGCATCGCTACGTCACCGTGCACCCCAACGTCACTGTGCATCCCTACATCACCATGCATCCCTTCAGCACCGTACATTCCAATGTCACCGTGCATCCCAACGTCACCGTGCATCCCTACGTCACCGTGCATGCCTACTTCACCGTGCATCCCAACGTCACTGTGCATCCCTACATCACCGTGCATGCCAAAGTCACTGTGCATCCCACATCACTGTGCACCGCTACATCACCATGCATCCCAGCGTCACCGTGCATCCCTACATCACCATGAATCCCAACGTCACCATGCATCCCCATGTCAGCATGCATCCCAACGTCACCGTGCTTCCCCACATCAGCATGCATCCCTACATCACCGTGCATCACAACGTCACCGTGCATCACAACGTCACCATGCACCCCTACATCACCATGCACCCCTACATAACCGTGCATCCCAACATCACCGTGCATCCCAACGTCACCGTGCATCCCAACATCACCATGCATCCCAACGTCACCGTGCATCGCTACGTCACCGTGCATCCCAAAGTCACCGTGCATCCCTACATCACCATGCAGCCCAATGTCACCGTGCATCCCTACATCACTATGCAGCCCAATGTCACTGTGCATCCCTACATCACCATGCAGCCCAATGTCACCGTGTATACCAACGTCACCATGCATCCCTAGATCACCGTGGACCCCTACATCACCGTGCATCACTACATCATCGTGCCTCCCAACGTCACCATGCAAGCCGACGGCACCATGCATCCCAACGTCACCGTGCATCCCTATATCACCATGCATTCCAACGTCACCAGGCATCCCAATGTCTCCGTGCATCCCAACGTCACCGTGCATCCCTATTTCACCGTGCACCCCTACATCACCGTGCATCCCAACGTCAATGTGCATCACAACGTCACCATGCACCCCTACATCACCGTGCACCCTACATCACCGTGCATCCCTACATCACCGTGCATCCCTACATTACCGTGCATCCCTACATCACCGTGCATCCCAACATCAATGTGCATCCCAACGTCACCGTGCATCCCAACGTCACCGTGCACCCCTACATCACCGAGCATCCCTACATCACCGTGCATCCCTACATCACCATGCAGCCCAATGTCACCGTGCATCCCTACATCACTATGCAGCCCAATGTCACTGTGCATCCCTACATCACCATGCAGCCCAATGTCACCGTGTATACCAACGTCACCATGCATCCCTAGATCACCGTGGACCCCTACATCACCGTGCATCACTACATCATCGTGCCTCCCAACGTCACCATGCAAGCCGACGGCACCATGCATCCCAACGTCACCGTGCATCCCTATATCACCATGCATTCCAACGTCACCAGGCATCCCAATGTCTCCGTGCATCCCAACGTCACCGTGCATCCCTATTTCACCGTGCACCCCTACATCACCGTGCATCCCAACGTCAATGTGCATCACAACGTCACCATGCACCCCTACCTAACCGTGCACCCTACATCACCGTGCATCCCTACATCACCGTGCATCCCTACATTACCCTGCATCCCTACATCACCGTGCATCCCAACATCAATGTGCATCCCAACGTCACCGTGCACCCCTACATCACCGAGCATCCCTACATCACCGTGCATCCCTACATCACCGTGCATCCCAACATCAATGTGCATCCCAACGTCACCGTGCATCACAACGTCACCGTGCACCCCTACATCACCAAGCATCCCTACCTCACCGTGCACCCCTACATCACCGTGCACCCCTACATCACCGTGCATCCAGACGTCGCCGTGCACCCCTACATCACCGTTCATCCCTACATCACCGTGCATCCCAACGTCAATGTGCATCACAACGTCACCATGCACCCCTACATCACTGAGCATCCCAACGTCACCATGCATCACAAAGTCACCGTGCACCCCTACATCACCGTGCATCCCTACATCACCGTGCATCCCAACGTCGCCATGCACCCCTACATCACCGTGCATCTCTACATCACCGTGCATCCTACATCACCGTGCATCCCTATGTCACCGTGCATCCCTACATCACCGTGCATCCCAATATCACCTTGCATCTTTTCAACACCGTGCATCCCAGAGTCACTGTATATCCCAACGTCACCATGCAGCCCAACGTCACCGTGCATCGCTACGTCACCGTGCACCCCAACGTCACTGTGCATCCCTACATCACCATGCATCCCTTCAGCACCGTACATTCCAATGTCACCGTGCATCCCAACGTCACCGTGCATCCCTACGTCACCGTGCATGCCTACTTCACCGTGCATCCCAACGTCACTGTGCATCCCTACATCACCGTGCATGCCAAAGTCACTGTGCATCCCACATCACTGTGCACCGCTACATCACCATGCATCCCAGCGTCACCGTGCATCCCTACATCACCATGAATCCCAACGTCACCATGCATCCCCATGTCAGCATGCATCCCAACGTCACCGTGCTTCCCTACATCAGCATGCATCCCTACATCACCGTGCATCACAACGTCACCGTGCATCACAACGTCACCATGCACCCCTACATCACCATGCACCCCTACATCACCGTGCATCCCAACATCACCGTGCATCCCAACGTCACCGTGCATCCCAACATCACCATGCACCCCAACGTCACCGTGCATCGCTACGTCACCGTGCATCCCAAAGTCACCGTGCATCCCTACATCACCATGCAGCCCAATGTCACCGTGCATCCCTACATCACTATGCAGCCCAATGTCACCGTGCATCCCTACATCACCATGCAGCCCAATGTCACCGTGTATACCAACGTCACCATGCATCCCTAGATCACCGTGGACCCCTACATCACCGTGCATCACTACATCATCGTGCATCCCAACGTCACCATGCAAGCCGACGGCACCATGCATCCCAACGTCACCGTGCATCCCTATATCACCATGCATTCCAACGTCACCAGGCATCCCAATGTCTCCCTGCATCCCAACGTCACCGTGCATCCCTATTTCACCGTGCAACCCTACATCACCGTGCATCCCAACGTCAATGTGCATCACAATGTCACCATGCACCCCTACATCACCGTGCATCCCTACATCACCGTGCATCCCTACATCACCGTGCATCCCTACATCACCGTGCATCCCAACATCAATGTGCATCCCATCGTCACCGTGCATCACAACGTCACCGTGCACCCCTACATCACCGAGCATCCCTACATCACCGTGCAACCCTACATCACAGTGCATCCCAACATCAATGTGCATCCCAACGTCACCGTGCATCACAAAGTCACCGTGCACCCCTACATCACCGAGCATCCCTACATCACCGTGCACCCCTACATCACCGTGCACCCCTACATCACCGTGCATCCAGACGTCGCCGTGCACCCCTACATCACCGTTCATCCCTACATCACCGTGCATCCCTACATCACCGTGCATCCCAACGTCAATGTGCATCACAACGTCACCATGCACCCCTACATCACTGAGTATCCCAACGTCACCATGCATCACAAAGTCACCGTGCACCCCTACATCACCGAGCATCCCAACGTCACCGAGCATCCCAACATCACCGTGCACCCCTACATCACCGTGCATCCCTACATCACCGTGCATCCCAACTTCGCCGTGCACTCCTACATCACCGTTCATCCCTACATCACCGTGCATCTCTACATCACCGTGCATCCCTACATCACAGTGCATCCCTACGTCACCGTGCATCCCTACATCACCATGCATCCCAATATCACCTTGCATCTTTTCATCACCGTGCATCCCAGAGTCACTGTATATCCCAACGTCACCATGCAGCCCAAAGTCACCGTGCATCGCTACGTCACCGTGCACCCCAACATCACTGTGCATCCGTACATCACCATGCATCCCTTCAGCACCGTACATTCCAATGTCACCGTGCATCCCAACGTCACCGTGCATCCCTACGTCACCGTGCATGCCTACTTCACCGTGCATCCCAACGTCACTGTGCATCCCTACATCACCGTGCATGCCAAAGTCACTGTGCATCCCACATCACTGTGCACCCCTACATCACCATGCATCCCAGCGTCACCATGCATCCCTACATCACCATGAATCCCAACGTCACCGTGCATCCCTACATCACCATGAATCCCAACATCACCGTGCATCCCAACGTCACCATGCATCCCAATGTCACCGTGCATCGCTACATCACCATGCATCCCTACATCAACATGCATCCCATCATCACCGTGCATCCCAACGTCCCCGTGCATCCCGACATTGTGCGTGCCAAAGTCACCATGCATGCCAACATCACCGTGCATGCCAACGTCACCGTGCATCACTACATCACCACGCATCCCAACGTCACCGTGAAGGCCAACATCACCGTGCACCCCGACATCACCGTGGATCCCTACATCACCGTGCATCCCTACATCACTGTGCATCCCAATGTCACCGTGCATCCCTACATCACCGTGCATCGCAACGTCACCGTGCATTCTACATCACCGTGCATCCCAGTGTCACTGTGCATCCCTACATCACTGTGCGACCCAACATCACCATGCATCTCAATGTCACCGTGCATCCCAACGTCACCGTGCACCCCTACATCACCATGCATCCCTCCATCAACGTGCATCCATATATCACCGTGCACCCTACATCACCGTGCATCCCAATGTCACCGTGCATCCCAACATCACTGTGCACCCCTATATCACCATGCATCCCAACATCACCGTGCATCCCTACGTCACCGTGCATCCGTACATCAAAGTGCATTGTTACGTCACCGTGCATCCCTACATCACCGTGCACCCCGTCACTGTGCATCCCTACATCACAGTGCATCCCAACGTCACCATGCATCCCAATGTCACCGTGCATCCCTACATCACCATGCACCCCAACGTCACCGTGCATCGCTACGTCACCGTGCATCCCAACGTCACCGTGCATCCCTACATCACCATGCAGCCCAATGTCACCGTGCATCCCTACATCACTGTGCAGCCCAATGTCACCGTGCATCCCTACATCACCATGCAGCCCAATGTCACCGTGTATATCAACGTCACCATGCATCCCTAGAGAACCGTGGACCCCTACATCACCGTGCATCACTACATCATCGTGCCTCCCAACGTCACCATGCAAGCCGACGGCACCATGCATCCCAACATCACCGTGCATCCCTATATCACCATGCATTCCAACGTCACCAGGCATCCCAATGTCACCGTGCATCCCAACGTCACTGTGCATCCCTATTTCACCGTGCAACCCTACTTCACCGTGCATCCCAATGTCAATGTGCATCCCAACGGCACCGAGCATCCCAACGTCACTGTACGCTCTACATCACCGTGCATCCCTACATCACCGTGCATCCCAACGTCGCCGTGCACCCCTACGTCACCGTTCATCCCTACATCACCGTGCATCTCTACATCAGCGTGCATCCCTACATCACCGTGCATCCCTACGTCACCGTCCATCCCTACATCACCGTGCATCCCAATATCACCGTGCATCTTTTCATCACCGTGCATCCCAGAGTCACTGTATATCCCAACGTCACCATGCAGCCCAACGTCACCGTGCATCGCTACATCACCGTGCACCCCAACGTCACTGTGCATCCCTACATCACCATGCATCCCTTCAGCACCGTACATTCCAATGTCACCGTGCATCCCTACATCACCTTGAATCCCAACGTCACCATGCATCCCAACGTCAGCATGCATCCCAGCATCACCGTGCATCCCAACATCACCGTGCATCCCAATGTCACCGTGCATCCCAATATCACCGTGCATCACAACGTCACCGTGCATCCCCACATCACCGTGCATCCCTACATCACCGTGCATACATACATCAGCGTGCATCCCTACGTCACTGTGCATCCCAACATCACCATGCATCCCAACGTCACCATGCACCCCTACATCACCGTGCACCCCTACATCACCGTGCACCCCTACATCACCGTGCATCCCAACGTCACGGTGCATCACAACGTCACCGTACATCCCTACATCACCGTGTACCCCGACCTCACCGTGCATCGCTACATCACCGTGCATCCCAACGTCAATGTGCATCCCAACGTCAATGTGCATCCCAACATCACCGTGCATCACAACGTCACCGTGCACCCCTACATCACCGAGCATCCCTACATCACCGTGCACCCCTACATCACCGTGCATCCCTACATCACCGTGCATCCCAACATCGCCATGCACCCCTACATCACCATGCATCCCTACATCACCGTGCAGTCCAACGTAGCCGTGCACCCCTACATCACTGAGCATCCCAACGTCACCGTGCATCACAACGTCACCGTGCATCCCTAGATCACCGTGCATCCTAACGTCGCCGTGCACCCCTACTTCACCGTGCGTCCCTACATCACCATGCGTATCTACTTCACCGTGCATCCCTACATCACCGTGCATCCCAACATCACCGTGCGTACCAACGTCACCGTGCATCCCTACATCACCGTGCATTCCTACATCACCATGCATTCCAACGTCACCATGCATCCCAATGACACCGTGCATCCCAACATCACCATGCATCCCTACATCACCGTGCATCCCTATATCACCGTGCATCCCAATATCACCGTGCATCTTTTCATCACCGTGCATCCCAGAGTCACTGTATATCCCTACATCACCGTGCATCCCAACGTCACCATGCATCCCATTGTCACCGTGCATCCCTACATCACCATGGATACCAACCTTGACATGCATCCCAAAGTCACCGTGCATCCCAACGTCACCGTGCATCCCTACATCACTGTGCATCCCTACATCACCATGCATCCCAACATCACGGTGCTTCCCAACATCACCGTGCACCCCTACATCAACGTGCATCCCATCATCACCGTGCATCCCAACGTCACCGTGCATTCCAACACTGTGCATGCCAAAGTCACCATGCATGCCAACGTCACCATGCATGCCAACGTCACCGTGAATCCCTACATCACCACGCATCCCAACGTCACCGTGAAGGCGAACATCACCGTGCACGCCGACATCACCGTGGATCCCTTCATCACCATGCATCCCAACATCACTGTGCATCCCAATGTCACCGTGCATCCCTACATCACCGTGCATCGCAATGTCATCGTGCATGCCAACGTCACCGTGCATCCCTACATCACCGTGCATCCCAGTGTCACTGTGCATCCCTACATCACTGTGCATCCCAACATCACCATGCATCTCAATGTCACCGTGCATACCAACGTCACCGTGCACCCCTACATCACCATGCATCCCTCTATCAACGTGCCTCCACATATCACCATGCACCTAAATCACCATGCATCCCAACGTCACCGTGCATCCCAACTTCACCGTGCATCCCTACATCACTGTACACCCCTACATCACCATGCATCCCAACGTCACCGTGCACCCCTACATCACTGTACACCCCTACATCACCGTGCATTCCAACGTCACCGTGCATGCCAAAGTCACTGTACATCCCACATCACCGTGCACCCCTACATCACCATGCATCCCAGCGTCACCGTGCATCCCAACATCACCGTGCATCCCTACGTCACCGTGCATCCCTACATCACCGTGCACCCCGTCACTGTGCATCCCTACATCACAGTGCATCCCAATGTCACCGTGCATCCCTACATCACCATGCAGCCCAACGTCACCGTGCATCGCTACGTCACCGTGCACCCCAACGTCACTGTGCATCCCTACATCACCATGCATCCCTTCAGCACCGTACATTCCAATGTCACCGTGCATCCCAACGTCACCGTGCATCCCTACGTCACCGTGCATGCCTACTTCACAGTGCATCCCAACGTTACTGTGCATCCCTACATCACCGTGCATGCCAAAGTCACTGTGCATCCCACATCACCGTGCACCCCTACATCACCATGCATCCCAGCGTCACCGTGCATCCCTACATCACCATGAATCCCAACGTCACCATGCATCCCAATGTCACCATGCATGCAAACGTCACTGTGCATCCCTACATCACCGTTCACCCCTACATAACCATGCCTCCCAACGGCATAATGCCTCCCAACGTCACCGTGCATTCCTACATCAACGTGCATCCCAACGTCACCGTGCTTCCCTACATCAGCATGCATCCCTACATCACCGTGCATCACAACGTCACCGTGCATCACAACGTCACCATGCACCCCTACATCACCATGCAACCCTACATCACCGTGCATCCCAACATCACCGTGCATCCCAACGTCACCGTGCATCCCAACATCACCGTGCATCCCTACATCACCGTGCATCCCTACATCACCGTGCATCCCAACGTCACCGTGCATCCCAACGTCACCGTGCATCACAACGTCAACGTGCATCCCTACATCACCGTGCATCCCTACATCACCGTGCATCCCAACATCGCCATGCACCCCTACATCACCATGCATCCCTACATCACCGTGCAGTCCAACGTAGCCGTGCACCCCTACATCACTGAGCATCCCAACGTCACCGTGCATCACAACGTCACCGTGCATCCCTACATCACCGTGCATCCTAACGTCGCCGTGCACCCATACTTCACCGTGCGTCCCTACATCACCGTGCAGTCCAACGTAGCCGTGCACGCCTACATCACTGAGCATCCCAACGTCACCGTGCATCACAACGTCACCGTGCATCCCTACATCACCGTGCATCCTAACGTTGCCGTGCACCCCTACATCACCGGTCATCCCTACATCACCATGCGTATCTACTTCACCGTGCATCCCTACATCACCGTGCATCCCAACATCACCGTGCGTACCAACGTCACCGTGCATCCCTACATCACCGTGCATTCCTACATCACCATGCATTCCAACGTCACCATGCATCCCAATGACACCCTGCATCCCAACATCACCATGCATCCCTACATCACCGTGCATCCCTATATCACCGTGCATCCCAATATCACCGTGCATCTTTTCATCACCGTGCATCCCAGAGTCACTGTATATCCCTACATCACCGTGCATCCCAACGTCACCATGCATCCCATTGTCACCGTGCATCCCTACATCACCATGGATACCAACCTTGACATGCATCCCACAGTCACCGTGCATCCCAACGTCACCGTGCATCCCTACATCACTGTGCATCCCTACATCACCATGCATCCCAACATCACGGTGCTTCCCAACATCACCGTGCACCCCTACATCAACGTGCATCCCATCATCACCGTGCATCCCAACTTCACCGTGCATTCCAACACTGTGCATGCCAAAGTCACCATGCATGCCAACGTCACCATGCATGCCAACGTCACCGTGAATCCCTACATCACCACGCATCCCAACGTCACCGTGAAGGCGAACATCACCGTGCACGCCGACATCACCGTGGATCCCTTCATCACCATGCATCCCAACATCACTGTGCATCCCAATGTCACCGTGCATCCCTACATCACTGTGCATCGCAATGTCATCGTGCATGCCAACGTCACCGTGCATCCCTACATCACCGTGCATCCCAGTGTCACTGTGCATCCCTACATCACTGTGCATCCCAACATCACCATGCATCTCAATGTCACCGTGCATACCAACGTCACCGTGCACCCCTACATCACCATGCATCCCTCCATCAACGTGCCTCCACATATCACCATGCACCTAAATCACCGTGCATCCCAACGTCACCGTGCATCCCAACTTCACCGTGCATCCCTACATCACTGTACACCCCTACATCACCATGCATCCCAACGTCACCGTGCACCCCTACATCACTGTACACCCCTACATCACCGTGCATTCCAACGTCACCGTGCATGCCAAAGTCACTGTGCATCCCCACATCACCGTGCATGCCAAAGTCACTGTGCATCCCACATCACCGTGCACCCCTACATCACCATGCATCCCAGCGTCACCGTGCATCCCAACATCACCGTGCATCCCTACGTCACCGTGCATCCCTACATCACCGTGCACCCCGTCACTGTGCATCCCTACATTACAGTGCATCCCAATGTCACCGTGCATCCCTACATCACCATGCAGCCGAACGTCACCATGCATCGCTACGTCACCGTGCACCCCAACGTCACTGTGCATCCCTACATCACCATGCATCCCTTCAGCACCGTACATTCCAATGTCACCGTGCATCCCAACGTCACCGTGCATCCCTACGTCACCGCCTACTTCACAGTGCATCCCAACGTTACTGTGCATCCCTACATCACCGTGCATGCCAAAGTCACTGTGCATCCCACATCACCGTGCACCCCTACATCACCATGCATCCCAGCGTCACCGTGCATCCCTACATCACCATGAATCCCAACGTCACCATGCATCCCAATGTCACCATGCATGCAAACGTCACTGTGCATCCCTACATCACCGTTCACCCCTACATAACCATGCCTCCCAACGGCATAATGCCTCCCAACGTCACCGTGCATTCCTACATCACCGTGCATCCCAACGTCACCGTGCTTCCCTACATCAGCATGCATCCCTACATCACCGTGCATCACAACGTCACCGTGCATCACAACGTCACCATGCACCCCTACATCACCATGCAACCCTACATCACCGTGCATCCCAACATCACCGTGCATCCCAACGTCACCGTGCATCCCAACATCAGCATGCATCCCTACATCACCGTGCATCCCTACATCACCGTGCATCCCAACGTCACCGTGCATCACAACGTCAACGTGCATCCCTACATCACCGTGCATTCCTACATCATCGTGCATCCATACATCATCGTACATCCCTACGTCACAGTGCATCCATACATCAGCGTGCATCCCTATATCACTGTGCATCCCTACATCACAGTGCATCCCAATGTCACCGTGCATCCCTACATCACCATGCAGCCCAACGTCACCGTGCATCGCTACGTCACCGTGCACCCCAACGTCACTGTGCATCCCTACATCACCATGCATCCCTTCAGCACCGTACATTCCAATGTCACCGTGCATCCCAACGTCACCGTGCATCCCTATGTCACCGTGCATGCCTACTTCACAGTGCATCACAACGTCACCGTGCAACCCTACATCACCGTGCATCCTAACGATGCCGTGCACCCCTACATCACCGGTCATCCCTACATCACCATGCGTATCTACTTCACCGTGCATCCCTACATCACCGTGCAACCCTATATCACCATGCATTCCAACGTCACCATGCATCCCAATGACACCCTGCATCCCAACATCACCATGCATCCCTACATCACCGTGCATCCCTATATCACCGTGCATCCCAATATCACCGTGCATCTTTTCATCACCGTGCATCCCAGAGTCACTGTATATCCCTACATCACCGTGCATCCCAACGTCACCATGCATCCCATTGTCACCGTGCATCCCTACATCACCATGGATACCAACCTTGACATGCATCCCAAAGTCACCGTGCATCCCAACGTCACCGTGCATCCCTACATCACTGTGCATCCCTACATCACCATGCATCCCAACATCACGGTGCTTTCCAACATCACCGTGCACCCCTACATCAACGTGCATCCCATCATCACCGTGCATCCCAACTTCACCGTGCATTCCAACACTGTGCATGCCAAAGTCACCATGCATGCCAACGTCACCATGCATGCCAACGTCACCGTGAATCCCTACATCACCACGCATCCCAACGTCACCGTGAAGGCGAACATCACCGTGCATGCCGACATCACCGTGGATCCCTTCATCACCGTGC
This sequence comes from Carcharodon carcharias, assembly GCF_017639515.1. Lineage (NCBI taxonomy): Eukaryota > Metazoa > Chordata > Chondrichthyes > Lamniformes > Lamnidae > Carcharodon > Carcharodon carcharias. The sequence continues at coordinate 89,218,315 of NC_054487.1, read as the reverse complement.
ATCCCAACATCACTGTGCATCCCAATGTCACCGTGCATCCCTACATCACCGTGCATCGCAATGTCATCGTGCATGCCAACGTCACCGTGCATCCCTACATCACCGTGCATCCCAGTGTCACTGTGCATCCCTACATCACTGTGCATCCCAACATCACCATGCATCTCAATGTCACCGTGCATACCAACGTCACCGTGCACCCCTACATCACCATGCATCCCTCCATCAACGTGCCTCCTCATATCACCATGCACCCTAAATCACCGTGCATCCCAACGTCACCGTGCATCCCAACTTCACCGTGCATCCCTACATCACTGTACACCCCTACATCACCATGCATCCCAACGTCACCGTGCACCCCTACATCACTGTACACCCCTACATCACCGTGCATTCCAACGTCACCGTGCATGCCAAAGTCACTGTGCATCCCCACATCACCGTGCATGCCAAAGTCACTGTGCATCCCACATCACCGTGCACCCCTACATCACCATGCATCCCAGCGTCACCGTGCATCCCAGCGTCACCGTGCATCCCAACGTCACCGTGCATCCCTACGTCACCGTGCATCCCTACATCACCGTGCACCCCGTCACTGTGCATCCCTACATCACAGTGCATCCCAATGTCACCGTGCATCCCTACATCACCATGCAGCCCAACGTCACCGTGCATCGCTACGTCACCGTGCACCCCAACGTCACTGTGCATCCCTACATCACCATGCATCCCTTCAGCACCGTACATTCCAATGTCACCGTGCATCCCAACGTCACCGTGCATCCCTACGTCACCGTGCATGCCTACTTCACAGTGCATCCCAACGTTACTGTGCATCCCTACATCACCGTGCATGCCAAAGTCACTGTGCATCCCACATCACCGTGCACCCCTACATCACCATGCATCCCAGCGTCACCGTGCATCCCTACATCACCATGAATCCCAACGTCACCATGCATCCCAATGTCACCATGCATGCAAACGTCACTGTGCATCCCTACATCACCGTTCACCCCTACATAACCATGCCTCCCAACGGCATAATGCCTCCCAACGTCACCGTGCATTCCTACATCACCGTGCATCCCAACGTCACCGTGCTTCCCTACATCAGCATGCATCCCTACATCACCGTGCATCACAACGTCACCGTGCATCACAACGTCACCATGCACCCCTACATCACCATGCAACCCTACATCACCGTGCATCCCAACATCACCGTGCATCCCAACGTCACCGTGCATCCCAACATCAGCATGCATCCCTACATCACCGTGCATCCCTACATCACCGTGCATCCCAACGTCACCGTGCATCACAACGTCAACGTGCATCCCTACATCACCGTGCATTCCTACATCATCGTGCATCCATACATCATCGTACATCCCTACGTCACAGTGCATCCATACATCAGCGTGCATCCCTATATCACTGTGCATCCCTACATCACAGTGCATCCCAATGTCACCGTGCATCCCTACATCACCATGCAGCCCAACGTCACCGTGCATCGCTACGTCACCGTGCACCCCAACGTCACTGTGCATCCCTACATCACCATGCATCCCTTCAGCACCGTACATTCCAATGTCACCGTGCATCCCAACGTCACCGTGCATCCCTACGTCACCGTGCATGCCTACTTCACAGTGCATCACATCGTCACCGTGCATCCCTACATCACCGTGCATCCTAACGTTGCCGTGCACCCCTACATCACCGGTCATCCCTACATCACCATGCGTATCTACTTCACCGTGCATCCCTACATCACCGTGCATCCCAACATCACCGTGCGTACCAACGTCACCGTGCATCCCTACATCACCGTGCATCCCTATATCACCATGCATTCCAACGTCACCATGCATCCCAATGACACCCTGCATCCCAACATCACCATGCATCCCTACATCACCGTGCATCCCTATATCACCGTGCATCCCAATATCACCGTGCATCTTTTCATCACCGTGCATCCCAGAGTCACTGTATATCCCTACATCACCGTGCATCCCAACGTCACCATGCATCCCATTGTCACCGTGCATCCCTACATCACCATGGATACCAACCTTGACATGCATCCCAAAGTCACCGTGCATCCCAACGTCACCGTGCATCCCTACATCACTGTGCATCCCAACATCACCATGCATCCCAACATCACGGTGCTTCCCAACATCACCGTGCACCCCTACATCAACGTGCATCCCATCATCACCGTGCATCCCAACGTCACCGTGCATTCCAACACTGCATGCCAAAGTCACCATGCATGCCAACGTCACCATGCATGCCAACGTCACCGTGAATCCCTACATCACCACGCATCCCAACGTCACCGTGAAGGCGAACATCACCGTGCACGCCGACATCACCGTGGATCCCTTCATCACCGTGCATCCCAACATCACTGTGCATCCCAATGTCACCGTGCATCCCTACATCACCGTGCATCGCAATGTCGTCATGCATCTCAACGTCACCGTGCATCCCAACGTCACCGTGCACCCCTACATCACCATGCATCCCTCCATCAACGTGCCTCCATATATCACCGTGCACCCTAAATCACCGTGCATCCCAACGTCACCGTGCACCCCTACATCACTGTACACCCCTACATCACTGTGCATCCCAACGTCACCGTGCATGCCAAAGTCACTGTGCATCCCTACATCACCGTGCATGCCAAAGTCACTGTGCATCCCACATCACCGTGCACCCCTACATCACCATGCATCCCAGCGTCACCATGCATCCCAACATCACCGTGCATCCCTACGTCACCGTGCATCCCTACATCACCGTGCACCCCGTCACTGTGCATCCCTACATCACAGTGCATCCCAATGTCACCGTGCAACCCTACATCACCATGCAGCCCAACGTCACCGTGCATCGCTACGTCACCGTGCACCCCAACGTCACTGTGCATCCCTACATCACCATGCATCCCTTCAGCACCGTACATTCCAATGTCACCGTGCATCCCAACGTCACCGTGCATCCCTACGTCACCGTGCATGCCTACTTCACAGTGCATCACAACGTCACCGTGCTTCCCTACATCACTGTGCATCCTAACGTTGCCGTGCACCCCTACATCACCGGTCATCCCTACATCACCATGCGTATCTACTTCACCGTGCATCGCTACATCACCGTGCATCCCAACATCACCGTGCGTACCAACGTCACCGTGCATCCCTACATCACCGTGCATCCCTATATCACCATGCATTCCAACGTCACCATGCATCCCAATGACACCCTGCATCCCAACATCACCATGCATCCCTACATCACCGTGCGTCCCTATATCACCGTGCATCCCAATATCACCGTGCATCTTTTCATCACCGTGCATCCCAGAGTCACTGTATATCCCTACATCACCGTGCATCCCAATGTCACCATGCTTCCCATTGTCACCGTGCATCCCTACATCACCATGGATACCAACCTTGACATGCATCCCAAAGTCACCGTGCATCCCAACGTCACCGTGCATCCCTACATCACTGTGCATCCCTACATCACCATGCATCCCAACATCACGGTGCTTCCCAACATCACCGTGCACCCCTACATCAACGTGCATCCCATCATCACCGTGCATCCCAACTTCACCGTGCATTCCAACACTGTGCATGCCAAAGTCACCATGCATGCCAATGTCACCATGCATGCCAACGTCACCGTGAATCCCTACATCACCACGCATCCCAACGTCACCGTGAAGGCGAACATCACCGTGCACGCCGACATCACCGTGGATCCCTTCATCACCGTGCATCCCAACATCACTGTGCATCCCAATGTCACCGTGCATCCCTACATCACCGTGCATCGCAATGTCATCGTGCATGCCAACGTCACCGTGCATCCCTACATCACCGTGCATCCCAGTGTCACTGTGCATCCCTACATCACTGTGCATCCCAACATCACCATGCATCTCAATGTCACCGTGCATACCAACCTCACCGTGCACCCCTACATCACCATGCATCCCTCCATCAACGTGCCTCCTCATATCACCATGCACCCTAAATCACCGTGCATCCCAACGTCACCGTGCATCCCAACTTCACCGTGCATCCCTACATCACTGTAACCCCTACATCACCATGCATCCCAACGTCACCGTGCACCCCTACATCACTGTACACCCCTACATCACCGTGCATTCCAACGTCACCGTGCATGCCAAAGTCACTGTGCATCCCCACATCACCGTGCATGCCAAAGTCACTGTGCATCCCACATCACCATGCACCCCTACATCACCATGCATCCCAGCGTCACCGTGCATCCCAACATCACCGTGCATCCCTACGTCACCGTGCATCCCTACATCACCGTGCACCCCGTCACTGTGCATCCCTACATCACAGTGCATCCCAATGTCACCGTGCATCCCTACATCACCATGCAGCCCAACGTCACCGTGCATCGCTACGTCACCGTGCACCCCAACGTCACTGTGCATCCCTACATCACCATGCATCCCTTCAGCACCGTACATTCCAATGTCACCGTGCATCCCAACGTCACTGTGCATCCCTACGTCACCGTGCATGCCTACTTCACAGTGCATCCCAACGTTACTGTGCATCCCTACATCACCGTGCATGCCAAAGTCACTGTGCATCCCACATCACCGTGCACCCCTACATCACCATGCATCCCAGCGTCACCGTGCATCCCTACATCACCATGAATCCCAACGTCACCATGCATCCCAATGTCACCATGCATGCAAACGTCACTGTGCATCCCTACATCACCGTTCACCCCTACATAACCATGCCTCCCAACGGCATAATGCCTCCCAAAGTCACCGTGCATCCCAACGTCACCGTGCATCCCTACATCACTGTGCATCCCTACATCACCATGCATCCCAACATCACGGTGCTTCCCAACATCACCGTGCACCCCTACATCAACGTGCATCCCATCATCACCGTGCATCCCAACTTCACCGTGCATTCCAACACTGTGCATGCCAAAGTCACCATGCATGCCAATGTCACCATGCATGCCAACGTCACCGTGAATCCCTACATCACCACGCATCCCAACGTCACCGTGAAGGCGAACATCACCGTGCACGCCGACATCACCGTGGATCCCTTCATCACCGTGCATCCCAACATCACTGTGCATCCCAATGTCACCGTGCATCCCTACATCACCGTGCATCGCAATGTCATCGTGCATGCCAACGTCACCGTGCATCCCTACATCACCGTGCATCCCAGTGTCACTGTGCATCCCTACATCACTGTGCATCCCAACATCACCATGCATCTCAATGTCACCGTGCATACCAACGTCACCGTGCACCCCTACATCACCATGCATCCCTCCATCAACGTGCCTCCTCATATCACCATGCACCCTAAATCACCGTGCATCCCAACGTCACCGTGCATCCCAACTTCACCGTGCATCCCTACATCACTGTAACCCCTACATCACCATGCATCCCAACGTCACCGTGCACCCCTACATCACTGTACACCCCTACATCACCGTGCATTCCAACGTCACCGTGCATGCCAAAGTCACTGTGCATCCCCACATCACCGTGCATGCCAAAGTCACTGTGCATCCCACATCACCATGCACCCCTACATCACCATGCATCCCAGCGTCACCGTGCATCCCAACATCACCGTGCATCCCTACGTCACCGTGCATCCCTACATCACCGTGCACCCCGTCACTGTGCATCCCTACATCACAGTGCATCCCAATGTCACCGTGCATCCCTACATCACCATGCAGCCCAACGTCACCGTGCATCGCTACGTCACCGTGCACCCCAACGTCACTGTGCATCCCTACATCACCATGCATCCCTTCAGCACCGTACATTCCAATGTCACCGTGCATCCCAACGTCACTGTGCATCCCTACGTCACCGTGCATGCCTACTTCACAGTGCATCCCAACGTTACTGTGCATCCCTACATCACCGTGCATGCCAAAGTCACTGTGCATCCCACATCACCGTGCACCCCTACATCACCATGCATCCCAGCGTCACCGTGCATCCCTACATCACCATGAATCCCAACGTCACCATGCATCCCAATGTCACCATGCATGCAAACGTCACTGTGCATCCCTACATCACCGTTCACCCCTACATAACCATGCCTCCCAACGGCATAATGCCTCCCAACGTCACCGTGCATTCCTACATCACCGTGCATCCCAACGTCACCGTGCTTCCCTACATCAGCATGCATCCCTACATCACCGTGCATCACAACGTCACCGTGCATCACAACGTCACCATGCACCCCTACATCACCATGCAACCCTACATCACCGTGCATCCCAACATCACCGTGCATCCCAACGTCACCGTGCATCCCAACATCAGCATGCATCCCTACATCACCGTGCATCCCTACATCACCGTGCATCCCAACGTCACCGTGCATCACAACGTCAACGTGCATCCCTACATCACCGTGCATTCCTACATCATCGTGCATCCATACATCATCGTACATCCCTACGTCACAGTGCATCCATACATCAGCGTGCATCCCTATATCACTGTGCATCCCTACATCACAGTGCATCCCAATGTCACCGTGCATCCCTACATCACCATGCAGCCCAACGTCACCGTGCATCGCTACGTCACCGTGCACCCCAACGTCACTGTGCATCCCTACATCACCATGCATCCCTTCAGCACCGTACATTCCAATGTCACCGTGCATCCCAACGTCACCGTGCATGCCTACTTCACAGTGCATCACATCGTCACCGTGCATCCCTACATCACCGTGCATCCTAACGTTGCCGTGCACCCCTACATCACCGGTCATCCCTACATCACCATGCGTATCTACTTCACCGTGCATCCCTACATCACCGTGCATCCCAACATCACCGTGCGTACCAACGTCACCGTGCATCCCTACATCACCGTGCATCCCTATATCACCATGCATTCCAACGTCACCATGCATCCCAATGACACCCTGCATCCCAACATCACCATGCATCCCTACATCACCGTGCATCCCTATATCACCGTGCATCCCAATATCACCGTGCATCTTTTCATCACCGTGCATCCCAGAGTCACTGTATATCCCTACATCACCGTGCATCCCAACGTCACCATGCATCCCATTGTCACCGTGCATCCCTACATCACCATGGATACCAACCTTGACATGCATCCCAAAGTCACCGTGCATCCCAACGTCACCGTGCATCCCTACATCACTGTGCATCCCAACATCACCATGCATCCCAACATCACGGTGCTTCCCAACATCACCGTGCACCCCTACATCAACGTGCATCCCATCATCACCGTGCATCCCAACGTCACCGTGCATTCCAACACTGCATGCCAAAGTCACCATGCATGCCAACGTCACCATGCATGCCAACGTCACCGTGAATCCCTACATCACCACGCATCCCAACGTCACCGTGAAGGCGAACATCACCGTGCACGCCGACATCACCGTGGATCCCTTCATCACCGTGCATCCCAACATCACTGTGCATCCCAATGTCACCGTGCATCCCTACATCACCGTGCATCGCAATGTCGTCATGCATCTCAACGTCACCGTGCATCCCAACGTCACCGTGCACCCCTACATCACCATGCATCCCTCCATCAACGTGCCTCCATATATCACCGTGCACCCTAAATCACCGTGCATCCCAACGTCACCGTGCACCCCTACATCACTGTACACCCCTACATCACTGTGCATCCCAACGTCACCGTGCATGCCAAAGTCACTGTGCATCCCTACATCACCGTGCATGCCAAAGTCACTGTGCATCCCACATCACCGTGCACCCCTACATCACCATGCATCCCAGCGTCACCGTGCATCCCAACATCACCGTGCATCCCTACGTCACCGTGCATCCCTACATCACCGTGCACCCCGTCACTGTGCATCCCTATATCACAGTGCATCCCAATGTCACCGTGCATCCCTACATCACCATGCAGCCCAACGTCACCATGCATCGCTACGTCACCGTGCATCCCAACGTCACCGTGCACCCCTACATCACCGAGCATCCCTACATCACCGTGCACCCCTACATCACCGTGCACCCCTACGTCACCGTGCATCCAGACGTCGCCGTGCACCCCTACATCACCGTTCATCACTACATCACTGTACACCCCTGCATCACCATGCATCCCAACGTCACCGTGCACCCCTACATCACTGTACACCCCTACATCACTGTGCATCCCAACGTCACCGTGCATGCCAAAGTCACTGTGCATCCCCACATCAGCGTGCATGCCAAAGTCACTGTGCATCCCACATCACCGTGCACCCCTACATCACCATGCATCCCAGCGTCACCATGCATCCCAACATCACCGTGCATCCCTACGTCACCGTGCATCCCTACATCACCGTGCACCCCGTCACTGTGCATCCCTACATCACAGTGCATCCCAATGTCACCGTGCAACCCTACATCACCATGCAGCCCAACGTCACCGTGCATCGCTACGTCACCGTGCACCCCAACGTCACTGTGCATCCCTACATCACCATGCATCCCTTCAGCACCGTACATTCCAATGTCACCGTGCATCCCAACGTCACCGTGCATCCCAACGTCACCGTGCATCCCTACGTCACCGTGCATGCCTACTTCACAGTGCATCACAACGTCACCGTGCTTCCCTACATCACTGTGCATCCTAACGTTGCCGTGCACCCCTACATCACCGGTCATCCCTACATCACCATGCGTATCTACTTCACCGTGCATCGCTACATCACCGTGCATCCCAACATCACCGTGCGTACCAACGTCACCGTGCATCCCTACATCACCGTGCATCCCTATATCACCATGCATTCCAACGTCACCATGCATCCCAATGACACCCTGCATCCCAACATCACCATGCATCCCTACATCACCGTGCGTCCCTATATCACCGTGCATCCCAATATCACCGTGCATCTTTTCATCACCGTGCATCCCAGAGTCACTGTATATCCCTACATCACCGTGCATCCCAATGTCACCATGCTTCCCATTGTCACCGTGCATCCCTACATCACCATGGATACCAACCTTGACATGCATCCCAAAGTCACCGTGCATCCCAACGTCACCGTGCATCCCTACATCACTGTGCATCCCTACATCACCATGCATCCCAACATCACGGTGCTTCCCAACATCACCGTGCACCCCTACATCAACGTGCATCCCATCATCACCGTGCATCCCAACTTCACCGTGCATTCCAACACTGTGCATGCCAAAGTCACCATGCATGCCAATGTCACCATGCATGCCAACGTCACCGTGAATCCCTACATCACCACGCATCCCAACGTCACCGTGAAGGCGAACATCACCGTGCACGCCGACATCACCGTGGATCCCTTCATCACCGTGCATCCCAACATCACTGTGCATCCCAATGTCACCGTGCATCCCTACATCACCGTGCATCCCAGTGTCACTGTGCATCCCTACATCACTGTGCATCCCAACATCACCATGCATCTCAATGTCACCGTGCATACCAACGTCACCGTGCACCCCTACATCACCATGCATCCCTCCATCAACGTGCCTCCATATATCACCGTGCACCCTAAATCACCGTGCATCCCAACGTCACGGTGCATCCCAACTTCATCGTGCATCCCTACATCACTGTACACCCCTACATCACCATGCATCCCAACGTCACCGTGCACCCCTACATCACTGTACACCCCTACATCACTGTGCATCCCAACATCACCGTGCATGCCAAAGTCACTGTGCATCCCCACATCACCGTGCATGCCAAAGTCACTGTGCATCCCAACATCACCGTGCATCCCTACGTCACCGTGCATCCCTACATCACCGTGCACCCCGTCACTGTGCATCCCTACATCACAGTGCATCCCAATGTCACCGTGCATCCCTACATCACCATGCAGCCCAACGTCACCGTGCATCGCTACGTCACCGTGCACCCCAACGTCACTGTGCATCCCTACATCACCATGCATCCCTTCAGTACCGTACATTCCAATGTCACCGTGCATCCCAACGTCACCGTGCATCCCTACGTCACCGTGCATGCCTACTTCACAGTGCATCCCAACGTTACTGTGCATCCCTACATCACCGTGCATGCCAAAGTCACTGTGCATCCCTACATCACCGTGCATGCCAAAGTCACTGTGCATCCCACATCACCGTGCACCCCTACATCACCATGCATCCCAGCGTCACCGTGCATCCCTACATCACCATCAAACCCAACGTCACCATGCATCCCAATGTCACCATGCATGCAAACGTCACTGTGCATCCCTACATCACCGTTCACCCCTACATAACCATGCCTCCCAACGTCATAATGCCTCCCAACGTCACCGTGCATTCCTACATCACCGTGCATCCCAACGTCACCGTGCTTCCCTACATCAGCATGCATCCCTACATCACCGTGCATCACAACGTCACCGTGCATCACAACGTCACCATGCACCCCTACATCGCCATGCAACCCTACATCACCGTGCATCCCAACATCACCGTGCATCCCAACGTCACTGTGCATCCCAACATCAGCATGCATCCCTACATCACCGTGCATCCCTACATCACCGTGCATCCCAACGTCACCGTGCATCCCTACGTCACCGTGCATGCCTACTTCACAGTGCATCCCAACGTTACTGTGCATCCCTACATCACCGTGCATGCCAAAGTCAGTGTGCATCCCACATCACCGTGCACCCCTACATCACCATGCATCCCAGCATCACCGTGCATCCCTACATCACCATGAATCCCAATGTCAACATGCATCCCAATGTCACCATGCATGCAAACGTCACTGTGCATCCCTACATCACCGTTCACCCCTACATAACCATGCCTCCCAACGGCATAATGCATCCCTACATCACCGTGCATCACAACGTCACCGTGCATCACAACGTCACCATGCACCCCTACATCACCATGCAACCCTACATCACCGTGCATCCCAACATCACCGTGCATCCCAACATCACCGTGCATCCCAACGTCACCGTGCATCCCAACATCAGCATGCATCCCTACATCACCGTGCATCCCTACATCACCGTGCATCCCAACGTCACCGTGCATCACAACGTCAACGTGCATCCCTACATCACCGAGCATTCCTACATCATCGTGCATCCATACATCATCGTACATCCCTACGTCACAGTGCATCCATACATCAGCGTGCATCCCTATATCACTGTGCATCCCAACATCACCATGCATCCCAACGTCACCGTGCACCCCTACATCACCATGCACACCTACATCAACGTGCATCCCTACATCACCGTGCATCCCAACGTCACCATGCACCCCTACATCACCGTGCACCCCTACATCACCGTGCATCCCAACGTCAGGGTGCATCACAACGTCACCGTACATCCCTACATCACCGTGTACCCCGACCTCACCGTGTACCCCTACATCACCGTGCATCCCTACATCACTGTGCATCCCTACATCACCGAGCATCCCTACATCACCGTGCATCCCTACATCACCGTGCATCCCTACATCACCGTGCATCCCAATGTCACCGTGCATCACAACGTCACCGTGCATCCCCACATCACTGTGCATCCCTACATCATTGTGCATTCCTACATCATCGTGCATCCATACATCATCGTACATCCCTACGTCACCGTGCATACATACATCAGCGTGCATCCCTACGTCACTGTGCATCCCAACATCACCATGCATCCCAACGTCACCGGGCACCCCTACATCACCGTGCACACCTACATCAACGTGCATCCCTACATCACCGTGCATCCCAACGTCACCATGCATCCCTACATCACCGTGCATCCCATCGTAACCATGCACCCCTACATCACCGTGCACCCCTACATCACCGTGCATCCCAACGTCACGGTGCATCACAACGTCACCGTACATCCCTACATCACCGTGTACCCCGACCTCACCGTGTACCCCTACATCACCGTGCATCCCTACATCACCGTGCATCCCTACATCACCGTGCATCCCAACGTCAATGTGCATCCCAACGTCACCGTGCATCACAACGTCACCGTGCACCCCTACATCACCGAGCATCCCTACATCACCGTGCACCCCTACATCACCGTGCATCCCTACATCACCGTGCAGTCCAACGTAGCCGTGCACCCCTACATCACTGAGCATCCCAACGTCACCGTGCATCACAACGTCACCGTGCATCCCTACATCACCGTGCATCCTAACGTCGCCGTGCACCCCTACATCACCGTGCGTCCCTACATCACCATGCAGTCCAACGTAGCCGTGCACCCCTACATCACTGAGCATCCCAACGTCACCGTGCATCACAACGTCACCGTGCATCCCTACATCACCGTGCATCCTAACATTGCCGTGCACCCCTACATCACCGGTCATCGCTACATCACCGTGCGTATCTACATCACCGTGCATCCCTACATCAACGTGCAACCCAACATTACCGTGCGTACCAACGTCACCGTGCATTCCTACATCACCGTGCATCCCTATATCACCATGCATTCCAACGTCACCATGCATCCCAACGACACCCTGCATCCCAACATCACCGTGCATCCCTACATCACCGTGCATCCCTATATCACCGTGCATCCCAATATCACCGTGCATCTTTTTATCACCATGCATCCCAGAGTCACTGTATATCCCAATGTCACCGTGCATCCCAACGTCACCGTGCAACCCAAAATTTTCGTGCATCCCTACATCTCCGTGCATCCCTACATCACCGTGCATCCCAGCGTCACCATGCATCCCATTGTCACCGTGCATCCCTACATCACCATGGATACCAACCTTGACATGCATCCCAAAGTCACCGTGCATCCCAACGTCACCGTGCATCCCTACATCACTGTGCATCCCTACATCACCATGCATCCCAACATCACGGTGCTTCCCAACATCACCGTGCATCCCAACGTCACCGTGCATTCCAACACTGTGCATGCCAAAGTCACCATGCATGCCAACGTCACCATGCATGCCAACGTCACCGTGAATCCCTACATCTCCACGCATCCCAACGTCACTGTGAAGGCGAACATCACCGTGCACGCCGACATCACCGTGGATCCCTTCATCACCGTGCATCCCAACATCACTGTGCATCCCAATGTCACCGTGCATCCCTACATCACCGTGCATCGCAATGTCGTCATGCATGCCAACGTCACCGTGCATCCCTACATCACCGTGCATCCCAGTGTCACTGTGCATCCCTACATCACTGTGCATCCCAACATCACCATGCATCTCAATGTCACCATGCATCCCAACGTCACCGTGCACCACTACATCACCAAGCATCCCTCCATCAACGTGCCTCCATATATCACCGTGCACCCTAAATCACCGTGCATCCCAACGTCACCGTGCATCCCTACATCACTGTACACACCTACATCACCATGCATCCCAACGTCACCGTGCACCCCTACATCACTGTACACCCCTACATCACTGTGCATCCCAACGTCACCGTGCATGCCAAAGTCACTGTGCATCCCTACATCACCGTGCATGCCAAAGTCACTGTGCATCCCACATCACCGTGCACCCCTACATCACCATGCATCCCAGCGTCACCGTGCATCCCAACATCACCGTGCATCCCTACGTCACCGTGCATCCCTACATCACCGTGCACCCCGTCACTGTGCATCCCTACATCACAGTGCATCCCAATGTCACCGTGCATCCCTACATCACCATGCAGCCCAACGTCACCGTGCATCGCTACGTCACCGTGCACCCCAATGTCACTGTGCATCCCTACATCACCATGCATCCCTTCAGCACCGTACATTCCAATGTCATCGTGCATCCCAACGTCACCGTGCATCCCTACGTCACCGTGCATGCCTACTTCACAGTGCATCCCAACGTTACTGTGCATCCCTACATCACCGTGCATGCCAAAGTCACTGTGCATCCCACATCACCGTGCACCCCTACATCACCATGCATCCCAGCGTCACCGTGCATCCCTACATCACGATGAATCCAAACGTCACCATGCATCCCAATGTCACCATGCATGCAAACGTCACTGTGCATCCCTACATCACCGTTCACCCCTACATAACCATGCCTCCCAACGGCATAATGCCTCCCAACGTCACCGTGCATTCCTACATCACCGTGCATCCCAACGTCACCGTGCTTCCCTACATCAGCATGCATCCCTACATCACCGTGCATCACAACGTCACCGTGCATCACAACGTCACCATGCACCCCTACATCACCATGCAACCCTACATCACCGTGCATCCCAACATCACCGTGCATCCCAACGTCACCGTGCATCCCAACATCAGCATGCATCCCTACATCACCGTGCATCCCTACATCACCGTGCATCCCAACGTCACCGTGCATCACAACGTCAACGTGCATCCCTACATCACCGTGCATTCCTACATCATCGTGCATCCATACATCATCGTACATCCCTACGTCACAGTGCATCCATACATCAGCGTGCATCCCTATATCACTGTGCATCCCAACATCACCATGCATCCCAACGTCACCGTGCACCCCTACATCACCATGCACACCTACATCAACGTGCATCCCTACATCACCGTGCATCCCAACGTCACCATGCACCCCTACATCACCGTGCACCCCTACATCACCGTGCATCCCAAGGTCAGGGTGCATCACAACGTCAACGTACATCCCTACATCACCGTGTACCCCGACCTCACCGTGTACCCCTACATCACCGTGCATCCCTACATCACTGTGCATCCCTACATCACCGAGCATCCCGATTTCACCGTGCATCCCTACATCACCGTGCATCCCTACATCACCGTGCATCCCTACATCACTGTGCATACCTACATCATCGTGCATCCATACATCATCGTACATACCTACGTCACCGTGCATACATACATCAGCGTGCATCCCTACGTCACTGTGCATCCCAACATCACCATGCATCCCAATGTCACCGTGCACCCCTACATCACCGTGCACACCTACAGCAACGTGCATCCCTACATCACCGTGCATCCCAACGTCACCATGCATCCCTACATCACCGTGCATCCCATCGTAACCATGCACCCCTACATCACCGTGCACCCCTACATCACCGTGCATCCCAACGTCACGGTGCATCACAACGTCACCATACATCCCTACATCACCGTGTACCCCGACCTCACCGTGTACCCCTACATCACCGTGCATCCCAACATCAGCGTGCATCCCTACATCACCGTGCATCCCTACATCACCGTGCATCCCAACGTCACCGTGCATCACAACGTCAACGTGCATCCCTACATCACCGTGCATTCCTACATCATCGTGCATCCATGCATCATCGTACATCCCTACGTCACAGTGCATCCATACATCAGCGTGCATCCCTACGTCACTGTGCATCCCAACATTAGCATGCATCCCAACGTCACCGTGCACCCCTACATCACCATGCACACCTACATCAACATGCATCCCTACATCACCGTGCATCCCAACGTCACCATGCACCCCTACATCACCGTGCACCCCTACATCACCGTGCATCCCAACGTCAGGGTGCATCACAACGTCACCGTACATCCCTACATCACCGTGTACCCCGACCTCACCGTGTACCCCTACATCACCGTGCATCCCTACATCACTGTGCATCCCTACATCACCGAGCATCCCGATTTCACCGTGCATCCCTACATCACCGTGCATCCCTACATCACCGTGCATCCCAATGTCACCGTGCATCACAACGTCACCGTGCATCCCCACATCACTGTGCATCCCTACATCATTGTGCATTCCTACATCATCGTGCATCCATACATCATCGTACATCCCTACGTCACCGTGCATACATACATCAGCGTGCATCCCTACGTCACTGTGCATCCCAACATCACCATGCATCCCAACGTCACCGGGCACCCCTACATCACCGTGCACACCTACATCAACGTGCATCCCTACATCACCGTGCATCCCAACGTCACCATGCATCCCTACATCACCGTGCATCCCATCGTAACCATGCACCCCTACATCACCGTGCACCCCTACATCACCGTGCATCCCAACGTCACGGTGCATCACAACGTCACCGTACATCCCTACATCACCGTGTACCCCGACCTCACCGTGTACCCCTACATCACCGTGCATCCCTACATCACCGTGCATCCCTACATCACCGTGCATCCCAACGTCAATGTGCATCCCAACGTCACCGTGCATCACAACGTCACCGTGCACCCCTACATCACCGAGCATCCCTACATCACCGTGCACCCCTACATCACCGTGCATCCCTACATCACCGTGC
This sequence comes from Carcharodon carcharias, assembly GCF_017639515.1. Lineage (NCBI taxonomy): Eukaryota > Metazoa > Chordata > Chondrichthyes > Lamniformes > Lamnidae > Carcharodon > Carcharodon carcharias. The sequence goes on along the minus strand of NC_054487.1, from coordinate 89,201,859 downwards.
AGTCCAACGTAGCCGTGCACCCCTACATCACTGAGTATCCCAACGTCACCATGCATCACAACGTCACCGTGCATCCCTACATCACCGTGCATCCTAACGTCGCCGTGCACCCCTACATCACCGTGCGTCCCTACATCACCATGCAGTCCAACGTAGCCGTGCACCCCTACATCACTGAGCATCCCAACGTCACCGTGCATCACAACGTCACCGTGCATCCCTACATCACCGTGCATCCTAACGTTGCCGTGCACCCCTACATCACCGGTCATCCCTACATCACCGTGCGTATCTACATCACCGTGCATCCCTACATCAACGTGCAACCCAACATTACCGTGCGTACCAACGTCACCGTGCATTCCTACATCACCGTGCATCCCTATATCACCATGCATTCCAACGTCACCATGCATCCCAACGACACCCTGCATCCCAACATCACCTTCCATCCCTACATCACCGTGCATCCCTATATCACCGTGCATCCCAATATCACCGTGCATCTTTTTATCACCGTGCATCCCAGAGTCACTGTATATCCCAACGTCACCGTGCATCCCAACGTCACCGTGCATCCCAAAATTTTCGTGCATCCCTACATCTCCGTGCATCCCTACATCACCGTGCATCCCAGCGTCACCATGCATCCCATTGTCACCGTGCATCCCTACATCACCATGGATACCAACCTTGACATGCATCCCAAAGTCACCGTGCATCCCAACGTCACCGTGCATCCCAACATCACTGTGCATCCCTACATCACCATGCATCCCAACATCACGGTGCTTCCCAACATCACCGTGCATCCCAACGTCACCGTGCATTCCAACACTGTGCATGCCAAAGTCACCATGCATGCCAACGTCACCATGCATGCCAACGTCACCGTGAATCCCTACATCACCAAGCATCCCAACGTCACCGTGAAGCCGAACATCACCGTGCACGCCGACATCACCGTGGATCCCTTCATCACCGTGCATCCCAACATCACTGTGCATCCCAATGTCACCGTGCATCCCTACATCACCGTGCATCGCAATGTCGTCATGCATGCCAACGTCACCGTGCATCCCTACATCACCGTGCATCCCAGTGTCACTGTGCATCCCTACATCACTGTGCATCCCAACATCACCATGCATCTCAATGTCACCATGCATCCCAACGTCACCGTGCACCCCTACATCACCAAGCATCCCTCCATCAACGTGCCTCCATATATCACCGTGCACCCTAAATCACCGTGCATCCCAACGTCACCGTGCATCCCAACGTCACCGTGCATCCCTACATCACTATACACCCCTACATCACCATGCATCCCAACGTCACCGTGCACCCCTACATCACTGTACACCCCTACATCACTGTGCATCCCAACGTCACCGTGCATGCCAAAGTCACTGTGCATCCCTACATCACCGTGCATCCCAACATCACGGTGCTTCCCAACATCACCGTGCACCCCTACATCAACGTGCATCCCATCATCACCGTGCATCCCAACGTCACCGTGCATTCCAACACTGCATGCCAAAGTCACCATGCATGCCAACGTCACCATGCATGCCAACGTCACCGTGAATCCCTACATCACCACGCATCCCAACGTCACCGTGAAGGCGAACATCACCGTGCACGCCGACATCACCGTGGATCCCTTCATCACCGTGCATCCCAACATCACTGTGCATCCCAATGTCACCGTGCATCCCTACATCACCGTGCATCGCAATGTCGTCATGCATCTCAACGTCACCGTGCATCCCAACGTCACCGTGCACCCCTACATCACCATGCATCCCTCCATCAACGTGCCTCCATATATCACCGTGCACCCTAAATCACCGTGCATCCCAACGTCACCGTGCACCCCTACATCACTGTACACCCCTACATCACTGTGCATCCCAACGTCACCGTGCATGCCAAAGTCACTGTGCATCCCTACATCACCGTGCATGCCAAAGTCACTGTGCATCCCACATCACCGTGCACCCCTACATCACCATGCATCCCAGCGTCACCGTGCATCCCAACATCACCGTGCATCCCTACGTCACCGTGCATCCCTACATCACCGTGCACCCCGTCACTGTGCATCCCTACATCACAGTGCATCCCAATGTCACCGTGCATCCCTACATCACCATGCAGCCCAACGTCACCATGCATCGCTACGTCACCGTGCATCCCAACATCACCGTGCACCCCTACATCACCGAGCATCCCTACATCACCGTGCACCCCTACATCACCGTGCACCCCTACGTCACCGTGCATCCAGACGTCGCCGTGCACCCCTACATCACCGTTCATCCCTACATCACTGTACACCCCTGCATCACCATGCATCCCAACGTCACCGTGCACCCCTACATCACTGTACACCCCTACATCACTGTGCATCCCAACGTCACCGTGCATGCCAAAGTCACTGTGCATCCCCACATCAGCGTGCATGCCAAAGTCACTGTGCATCCCACATCACCGTGCACCCCTACATCACCATGCATCCCAGCGTCACCATGCATCCCAACATCACCGTGCATCCCTACGTCACCGTGCATCCCTACATCACCGTGCACCCCGTCACTGTGCATCCCTACATCACAGTGCATCCCAATGTCACCGTGCAACCCTACATCACCATGCAGCCCAACGTCACCGTGCATCGCTACGTCACCGTGCACCCCAACGTCACTGTGCATCCCTACATCACCATGCATCCCTTCAGCACCGTACATTCCAATGTCACCGTGCATCCCAACGTCACCGTGCATCCCAACGTCACCGTGCATCCCTACGTCACCGTGCATGCCTACTTCACAGTGCATCACAACGTCACCGTGCTTCCCTACATCACTGTGCATCCTAACGTTGCCGTGCACCCCTACATCACCGGTCATCCCTACATCACCATGCGTATCTACTTCACCGTGCATCGCTACATCACCGTGCATCCCAACATCACCGTGCGTACCAACGTCACCGTGCATCCCTACATCACCGTGCATCCCTATATCACCATGCATTCCAACGTCACCATGCATCCCAATGACACCCTGCATCCCAACATCACCATGCATCCCTACATCACCGTGCGTCCCTATATCACCGTGCATCCCAATATCACCGTGCATCTTTTCATCACCGTGCATCCCAGAGTCACTGTATATCCCTACATCACCGTGCATCCCAATGTCACCATGCTTCCCATTGTCACCGTGCATCCCTACATCACCATGGATACCAACCTTGACATGCATCCCAAAGTCACCGTGCATCCCAACGTCACCGTGCATCCCTACATCACTGTGCATCCCTACATCACCATGCATCCCAACATCACGGTGCTTCCCAACATCACCGTGCACCCCTACATCAACGTGCATCCCATCATCACCGTGCATCCCAACTTCACCGTGCATTCCAACACTGTGCATGCCAAAGTCACCATGCATGCCAATGTCACCATGCATGCCAACGTCACCGTGAATCCCTACATCACCACGCATCCCAACGTCACCGTGAAGGCGAACATCACCGTGCACGCCGACATCACCGTGGATCCCTTCATCACCGTGCATCCCAACATCACTGTGCATCCCAATGTCACCGTGCATCCCTACATCACCGTGCATCCCAGTGTCACTGTGCATCCCTACATCACTGTGCATCCCAACATCACCATGCATCTCAATGTCACCGTGCATACCAACGTCACCGTGCACCCCTACATCACCATGCATCCCTCCATCAACGTGCCTCCATATATCACCGTGCACCCTAAATCACCGTGCATCCCAACGTCACGGTGCATCCCAACTTCATCGTGCATCCCTACATCACTGTACACCCCTACATCACCATGCATCCCAACGTCACCGTGCACCCCTACATCACTGTACACCCCTACATCACTGTGCATCCCAACATCACCGTGCATGCCAAAGTCACTGTGCATCCCCACATCACCGTGCATGCCAAAGTCACTGTGCATCCCAACATCACCGTGCATCCCTACGTCACCGTGCATCCCTACATCACCGTGCACCCCGTCACTGTGCATCCCTACATCACAGTGCATCCCAATGTCACCGTGCATCCCTACATCACCATGCAGCCCAACGTCACCGTGCATCGCTACGTCACCGTGCACCCCAACGTCACTGTGCATCCCTACATCACCATGCATCCCTTCAGTACCGTACATTCCAATGTCACCGTGCATCCCAACGTCACCGTGCATCCCTACGTCACCGTGCATGCCTACTTCACAGTGCATCCCAACGTTACTGTGCATCCCTACATCACCGTGCATGCCAAAGTCACTGTGCATCCCACATCACCGTGCACCCCTACATCACCATGCATCCCAGCGTCACCGTGCATCCCTACATCACCATCAAACCCAACGTCACCATGCATCCCAATGTCACCATGCATGCAAACGTCACTGTGCATCCCTACATCACCGTTCACCCCTACATAACCATGCCTCCCAACGGCATAATGCCTCCCAACGTCACCGTGCATTCCTACATCACCGTGCATCCCAACGTCACCGTGCTTCCCTACATCAGCATGCATCCCTACATCACCGTGCATCACAACGTCACCGTGCATCACAACGTCACCATGCACCCCTACATCGCCATGCAACCCTACATCACCGTGCATCCCAACATCACCGTGCATCCCAACGTCACTGTGCATCCCAACATCAGCATGCATCCCTACATCACCGTGCATCCCTACATCACCGTGCATCCCAACGTCACCGTGCATCCCTACGTCACCGTGCATGCCTACTTCACAGTGCATCCCAACGTTACTGTGCATCCCTACATCACCGTGCATGCCAAAGTCACTGTGCATCCCACATCACCGTGCACCCCTACATCACCATGCATCCCAGCATCACCGTGCATCCCTACATCACCATGAATCCCAATGTCAACATGCATCCCAATGTCACCATGCATGCAAACGTCACTGTGCATCCCTACATCACCGTTCACCCCTACATAACCATGCCTCCCAACGGCATAATGCATCCCTACATCACCGTGCATCACAACGTCACCGTGCATCACAACGTCACCATGCACCCCTACATCACCATGCAACCCTACATCACCGTGCATCCCAACCTCACCGTGCATCCCAACATCACCGTGCATCCCAACGTCACCGTGCATCCCAACATCAGCATGCATCCCTACATCACCGTGCATCCCTACATCACCGTGCATCCCAACGTCACCGTGCATCACAACGTCAACGTGCATCCCTACATCACCGTGCATTCCTACATCATCGTGCATCCATACATCATCGTACATCCCTACGTCACAGTGCATCCATACATCAGCGTGCATCCCTATATCACTGTGCATCCCAACATCACCATGCATCCCAACGTCACCGTGCACCCCTACATCACCATGCACACCTACATCAACGTGCATCCCTACATCACCGTGCATCCCAACGTCACCATGCACCCCTACATCACCGTGCACCCCTACATCACCGTGCATCCCAAGGTCAGGGTGCATCACAACGTCACCGTACATCCCTACATCACCGTGTACCCCGACCTCACCGTGTACCCCTACATCACCGTGCATCCCTACATCACTGTGCATCCCTACATCACCGAGCATCCCTACATCACCGTGCATCCCTACATCACCGTGCATCCCTACATCACCGTGCATCCCAATGTCACCGTGCATCACAACGTCACCGTGCATCCCCACATCACTGTGCATCCCTACATCATTGTGCATTCCTACATCATCGTGCATCCATACATCATCGTACATCCCTACGTCACCGTGCATACATACATCAGCGTGCATCCCTACGTCACTGTGCATCCCAACATCACCATGCATCCCAACGTCACCGGGCACCCCTACATCACCGTGCACACCTACATCAACGTGCATCCCTACATCACCGTGCATCCCAACGTCACCATGCATCCCTACATCACCGTGCATCCCATCGTAACCATGCACCCCTACATCACCGTGCACCCCTACATCACCGTGCATCCCAACGTCACGGTGCATCACAACGTCACCGTACATCCCTACATCACCGTGTACCCCGACCTCACCGTGTACCCCTACATCACCGTGCATCCCTACATCACCGTGCATCCCTACATCACCGTGCATCCCAACGTCAATGTGCATCCCAACGTCACCGTGCATCACAACGTCACCGTGCACCCCTACATCACCGAGCATCCCTACATCACCGTGCACCCCTACATCACCGTGCATCCCTACATCACCGTGCAGTCCAACGTAGCCGTGCACCCCTACATCACTGAGCATCCCAACGTCACCATGCATCACAACGTCACCGTGCATCCCTACATCACCGTGCATCCTAACGTCGCCGTGCACCCCTACATCACCGTGCGTCCCTACATCACCATGCAGTCCAACGTAGCCGTGCACCCCTACATCACTGAGCATCCCAACGTCACCGTGCATCACAACGTCACCGTGCATCCCTACATCACCGTGCATCCTAACATTGCCGTGCACCCCTACATCACCGGTCATCGCTACATCACCGTGCGTATCTACATCACCGTGCATCCCTACATCAACGTGCAACCCAACATTACCGTGCGTACCAACGTCACCGTGCATTCCTACATCACCGTGCATCCCTATATCACCATGCATTCCAACGTCACCATGCATCCCAACGACACCCTGCATCCCAACATCACCGTGCATCCCTACATCACCGTGCATCCCTATATCACCGTGCATCCCAATATCACCGTGCATCTTTTTATCACCATGCATCCCAGAGTCACTGTATATCCCAATGTCACCGTGCATCCCAACGTCACCGTGCAACCCAAAATTTTCGTGCATCCCTACATCTCCGTGCATCCCTACATCACCGTGCATCCCAGCGTCACCATGCATCCCATTGTCACCGTGCATCCCTACATCACCATGGATACCAACCTTGACATGCATCCCAAAGTCACCGTGCATCCCAACGTCACCGTGCATCCCTACATCACTGTGCATCCCTACATCACCATGCATCCCAACATCACGGTGCTTCCCAACATCACCGTGCATCCCAACGTCACCGTGCATTCCAACACTGTGCATGCCAAAGTCACCATGCATGCCAACGTCACCATGCATGCCAACGTCACCGTGAATCCCTACATCTCCACGCATCCCAACGTCACTGTGAAGGCGAACATCACCGTGCACGCCGACATCACCGTGGATCCCTTCATCACCGTGCATCCCAACATCACTGTGCATCCCAATGTCACCGTGCATCCCTACATCACCGTGCATCGCAATGTCGTCATGCATGCCAACGTCACCGTGCATCCCTACATCACCGTGCATCCCAGTGTCACTGTGCATCCCTACATCACTGTGCATCCCAACATCACCATGCATCTCAATGTCACCATGCATCCCAACGTCACCGTGCACCACTACATCACCAAGCATCCCTCCATCAACGTGCCTCCATATATCACCGTGCACCCTAAATCACCGTGCATCCCAACGTCACCGTGCATCCCTACATCACTGTACACACCTACATCACCATGCATCCCAACGTCACCGTGCACCCCTACATCACTGTACACCCCTACATCACTGTGCATCCCAACGTCACCGTGCATGCCAAAGTCACTGTGCATCCCTACATCACCGTGCATGCCAAAGTCACTGTGCATCCCACATCACCGTGCACCCCTACATCACCATGCATCCCAGCGTCACCGTGCATCCCAACATCACCGTGCATCCCTACGTCACCGTGCATCCCTACATCACCGTGCACCCCGTCACTGTGCATCCCTACATCACAGTGCATCCCAATGTCACCGTGCATCCCTACATCACCATGCAGCCCAACGTCACCGTGCATCGCTACGTCACCGTGCACCCCAACGTCACTGTGCATCCCTACATCACCATGCATCCCTTCAGCACCGTACATTCCAATGTCATCGTGCATCCCAACGTCACCGTGCATCCCTACGTCACCGTGCATGCCTACTTCACAGTGCATCCCAACGTTACTGTGCATCCCTACATCACCGTGCATGCCAAAGTCACTGTGCATCCCACATCACCGTGCACCCCTACATCACCATGCATCCCAGCGTCACCGTGCATCCCTACATCACGATGAATCCAAACGTCACCATGCATCCCAATGTCACCATGCATGCAAACGTCACTGTGCATCCCTACATCACCGTTCACCCCTACATAACCATGCCTCCCAACGGCATAATGCCTCCCAACGTCACCGTGCATTCCTACATCACCGTGCATCCCAACGTCACCGTGCTTCCCTACATCAGCATGCATCCCTACATCACCGTGCATCACAACGTCACCGTGCATCACAACGTCACCATGCACCCCTACATCACCATGCAACCCTACATCACCGTGCATCCCAACATCACCGTGCATCCCAACGTCACCGTGCATCCCAACATCAGCATGCATCCCTACATCACCGTGCATCCCTACATCACCGTGCATCCCAACGTCACCGTGCATCACAACGTCAACGTGCATCCCTACATCACCCTGCATTCCTACATCATCGTGCATCCATACATCATCGTACATCCCTACGTCACAGTGCATCCATACATCAGCGTGCATCCCTATATCACTGTGCATCCCAACATCACCATGCATCCCAACGTCACCGTGCACCCCTACATCACCATGCACACCTACATCAACGTGCATCCCTACATCACCGTGCATCCCAACGTCACCATGCACCCCTACATCACCGTGCACCCCTACATCACCGTGCATCCCAAGGTCAGGGTGCATCACAACGTCAACGTACATCCCTACATCACCGTGTACCCCGACCTCACCGTGTACCCCTACATCACCGTGCATCCCTACATCACTGTGCATCCCTACATCACCGAGCATCCCGATTTCACCGTGCATCCCTACATCACCGTGCATCCCTACATCACCGTGCATCCCTACATCACTGTGCATTCCTACATCATCGTGCATCCATACATCATCGTACATACCTACGTCACCGTGCATACATACATCAGCGTGCATCCCTACGTCACTGTGCATCCCAACATCACCATGCATCCCAATGTCACCGTGCACCCCTACATCACCGTGCACACCTACAGCAACGTGCATCCCTACATCACCGTGCATCCCAACGTCACCATGCATCCCTACATCACCGTGCATCCCATCGTAACCATGCACCCCTACATCACCGTGCACCCCTACATCACCGTGCATCCCAACGTCACGGTGCATCACAACGTCACCATACATCCCTACATCACCGTGTACCCCGACCTCACCGTGTACCCCTACATCACCGTGCATCCCAACATCAGCGTGCATCCCTACATCACCGTGCATCCCTACATCACTGTGCATCCCAACGTCACCGTGCATCACAACGTCAACGTGCATCCCTACATCACCGTGCATTCCTACATCATCGTGCATCCATGCATCATCGTACATCCCTACGTCACAGTGCATCCATACATCAGCGTGCATCCCTACGTCACTGTGCATCCCAACATTAGCATGCATCCCAACGTCACCGTGCACCCCTACATCACCATGCACACCTACATCAACATGCATCCCTACATCACCGTGCATCCCAACGTCACCATGCACCCCTACATCACCGTGCACCCCTACATCACCGTGCATCCCAACGTCAGGGTGCATCACAACGTCACCGTACATCCCTACATCACCGTGTACCCCGACCTCACCGTGTACCCCTACATCACCGTGCATCCCTACATCACTGTGCATCCCTACATCACCGAGAATCCCGATTTCACCGTGCATCCCTACATCACCGTGCATCCCTACATCACCGTGCATCCCAATGTCACCGTGCATCACAACGTCACCGTGCATCCCCACATCACTGTGCATCCCTACATCATTGTGCATTCCTACATCATCGTGCATCCATACATCATCGTACATCCCTACGTCACCGTGCATACATACATCAGCGTGCATCCCTACGTCACTGTGCATCCCAACATCACCATGCATCCCAACGTCACCGGGCACCCCTACATCACCGTGCACACCTACATCAACGTGCATCCCTACATCACCGTGCATCCCAACGTCACCATGCATCCCTACATCACCGTGCATCCCATCGTAACCATGCACCCCTACATCACCGTGCACCCCTACATCACCGTGCATCCCAACGTCACGGTGCATCACAACGTCACCGTACATCCCTACATCACCGTGTACCCCGACCTCACCGTGTACCCCTACATCACCGTGCATCCCTACATCACCGTGCATCCCTACATCACCGTGCATCCCAACGTCAATGTGCATCCCAACGTCACCGTGCATCACAACGTCACCGTGCACCCCTACATCACCGAGCATCCCTACATCACCGTGCACCCCTACATCACCGTGCATCCCTACATCACCGTGCAGTCCAACGTAGCCGTGCACCCCTACATCACTGAGTATCCCAACGTCACCATGCATCACAACGTCACCGTGCATCCCTACATCACCGTGCATCCTAACGTCGCCGTGCACCCCTACATCACCGTGCGTCCCTACATCACCATGCAGTCCAACGTAGCCGTGCACCCCTACATCACTGAGCATCCCAACGTCACCGTGCATCACAACGTCACCGTGCATCCCTACATCACCGTGCATCCTAACGTTGCCGTGCACCCCTACATCACCGGTCATCCCTACATCACCGTGCGTATCTACATCACCGTGCATCCCTACATCAACGTGCAACCCAACATTACCGTGCGTACCAACGTCACCGTGCATTCCTACATCACCGTGCATCCCTATATCACCATGCATTCCAACGTCACCATGCATCCCAACGACACCCTGCATCCCAACATCACCGTGCATCCCTACATCACCGTGCATCCCTATATCACCGTGCATCCCAATATCACCGTGCATCTTTTTATCACCGTGCATCCCAGAGTCACTGTATATCCCAACGTCACCGTGCATCCCAACGTCACCGTGCATCCCAAAATTTTCGTGCATCCCTACATCTCCGTGCATCCCTACATCACCGTGCATCCCAGCGTCACCATGCATCCCATTGTCACCATGCATCCCTACATCACCATGGATACCAACCTTGACATGCATCCCAAAGTCACCGTGCATCCCAACGTCACCGTGCATCCCTACATCACTGTGCATCCCTACATCACCATGCATCCCAACATCACGGTGCTTCCCAACATCACCGTGCATCCCAACGTCACCGTGCATTCCAACACTGTGCATGCCAAAGTCACCATGCATGCCAACGTCACCATGCATGCCAACGTCACCGTGAATCCCTACATCACCACGCATCCCAACGTCACCGTGAAGGCGAACATCACCGTGCACGCCGACATCACCGTGGATCCCTTCATCACCGTGCATCCCAACATCACTGTGCATCCCAATGTCACCGTGCATCCCTACATCACCGTGCATCGCAATGTCGTCATGCATGCCAACGTCACCGTGCATCCCTACATCACCGTGCATCCCAGTGTCACTGTGCATCCCTACATCACTGTGCATCCCAACATCACCATGCATCTCAATGTCACCATGCATCCCAACGTCACCGTGCACCCCTACATCACCAAGCATCCCTCCATCAACGTGCCTCCATATATCACCGTGCACCCTAAATCACCGTGCATCCCAACGTCACCGTGCATCCCAACGTCACCGTGCATCCCTACATCACTATACACCCCTACATCACCATGCATCCCAACGTCACCGTGCACCCCTACATCACTGTACACCCCTACATCACTGTGCATCCCAACGTCACCGTGCATGCCAAAGTCACTGTGCATCCCTACATCACCGTGCATGCCAAAGTCACTGTGCACCCCTACATCACCATGCATCCCAGCGTCACCGTGCATCCCAACATCACCGTGCATCCCTACGTCACCGTGCATCCCTACATCACCGTGCACCCCGTCACTGTGCATCCCTACATCACAGTGCATCCCAGTGTCACCGTGCATCCCTACATCACCATGCAGCCCAACGTCACCGTGCATCGCTACGTCACCGTGCACCCCAACGTCACTGTGCATCCCTACATCACCATGCATCCCTTCAGCACCGTACATTCCAATGTCACCGTGCATCCCAACGTCACCGTGCATCCCTACGTCACCGTGCATGCCTACTTCACAGTGCATCCCAACGTTACTGTGCATCCCTACATCACCGTGCATGCCAAAGTCACTGTGCATCCCACATCACCGTGCACCCCTACATCACCATGCATCCCAGCGTCACCGTGCATCCCTACATCACCATGAATCCCAACGTCACCATGCATCCCAATGTCACCATGCATGCAAACGTCACTGTGCATCCCTACATCACCGATCACCCCTGCATAACCATGCCTCCCAACGGCATAATGCCTCCCAACGTCACCGTGCATTCCTACATCACCGTGCATAGCAACGTCACCGTGCTTCCCTACATCAGCATGCATCCCTACATCACCGTGCATCACAACGTCACCGTGCATCACAACGTCACCATGCACCCCTACATCACCGTGCACCCCTACATCACCGTGCATCCCAACATCACCGTGCATCCCAACGCCACCGTGCATCCCAACATCACCGTGCATCCCTACATCACCGTGCATCCCTACATCACCGTGCATCCCAACGTCACCGTGCATCACAACATCAACGTGCATCCCTACATCACCGTGCATTCCTACATCATCGTGCATCCCTACATCACCGTGCATCCCAATGTCACCGTGCATCACAACGTCACCGTGCATCCCCACATCACTGTGCATCCCTACATCATTGTGCATTCCTACATCATCGTGCATCCATACATCATCGTACATCCCTACGTCACCGTGCATACATACATCAGCGTGCATCCCTACGTCACTGTGCATCCGAACATCACCATGCATCCCAACGTCACCGTGCACCCCTACATCACCGTGCACACCTACAGCAACGTGCATCCCTACATCACCGTGCATCCCAACGTCACCATGCATCCCTACATCACCGTGCATCCCATCGTAACCATGCACCCCTACATCACCGTGCACCCCTACATCACCGTGCATCCCAACGTCACGGTGCATCACAACGTCACCGTACATCCCTACATCACCGTGTACCCCGACCTCACCGTGTACCCCTACATCACCGTGCATCCCTACATCACCGTGCATCCCTACATCACCGTGCATCCCAACGTCAATGTGCATCCCAACGTCACCGTGCATCACAACGTCACCGTGCACCCCTACATCACCGAGCATCCCTACATCACCGTGCACCCCTACATCACCGTGCATCCCTACATCACCGTGCAGTCCAACGTAGCCGTGCACCCCTACATCACTGAGCATCCCAACGTCACCGTGCATCACAACGTCACCGTGCATCCCTACATCACCGTGCATCCTAACGTCGCCGTGCACCCCTACATCACCGTGCGTCCCTACATAACCGTGCAGTCCAACGTAGCCGTGCACCCCTACATCACTGAGCATCCCAACGTCACCGTGCATCCCTACATCACCGTGCATCCTAACGTTGCCGTGCACCCATACATCACCGGTCATCCCTACATCACCGTGCGTATCTACATCACCGTGCATCCCTACATCAACGTGCAACCCAACATTAACGTGCGTACCAACGTCACCGTGCATCCCTACATCACCGTGCATCCCTATATCACCATGCATTCCAACGTCACCATGCATCCCAACGACACCCTGCATCCCAACATCACCGTGCATCCCTACATCACCGTGCATCCCAATATCACCGTGCATCTTTTTATCACCGTGCATCCCAGAGTCACTGTATATCCCAACGTCACCGTGCATCCCAACGTCACCGTGCATCCCAAAATTTTCGTGCATCCCTACATCTCCGTGCATCCCTACATCACCGTGCATCCCAGCGTCACCATGCATCCCATTGTCACCGTGCATCCCTACATCACCATGGATACCAACCTTGACATGCATCCCAAAGTCACCGTGCATCCCAACGTCACCGTGCATCCCTACATCACTGTGCATCCCTACATCACCATGCATCCCAACATCACGGTGCTTCCCAACATCACCGTGCATCCCAACGTCACCGTGCATTCCAACACTGTGCATGCCAAAGTCACCATGCATGCCAACGTCACCATGCATGCCAACGTCACCGTGAATCCCTACATCACCACGCATCCCAACGTCACCGTGAAGGCGAACATCACCGTGCACGCCGACATCACCGTGGATCCCTTCATCACCGTGCATCCCAACATCACTGTGCATCCCAATGTCACCGTGCATCCCTACATCACCGTGCATCGCAATGTCGTCATGCATGCCAACGTCACCGTGCATCCCTACATCACCGTGCATCCCAGTGTCACTGTGCATCCCTACATCACTGTGCATCCCAACATCACCATGCATCTCAATGTCACCATGCATCCCAACGTCACCGTGCACCCCTACATCACCAAGCATCCCTCCATCAACGTGCCTCCATATATCACCATGCACCCTAAATCACCGTGCATCCCAACGTCGCCGTGCACCCCTACATCACCGTGCGTCCCTACATAACCGTGCAGTCCAACGTAGCCGTGCACCCCTACATCACTGAGCATCCCAACGTCACCGTGCATCCCTACATCACCGTGCATCCTAACGTTGCCGTGCACCCCTACATCACCGGTCATCCCTACATCACCGTGCGTATCTACATCACCGTGCATCCCTACATCAACGTGCAACCCAACATTACCGTGCGTACCAACGTCACCGTGCATCCCTACATCACCGTGCATCCCTATATCACCATGCATTCCAACGTCACCATGCATCCCAACGACACCCTGCATCCCAACATCACCGTGCATCCCTACATCACCGTGCATCCCAATATCACCGTGCATCTTTTTATCACCGTGCATCCCAGAGTCACTGTATATCCCAACGTCACCGTGCATCCCAACGTCACCGTGCATCCCTACATCTCCGTGCATCCCTACATCACCGTGCATCCCAGCGTCACCATGCATCCCATTGTCACCGTGCATCCCTACATCACCATGGATACCAACCTTGACATGCATCCCAAAGTCACCGTGCATCCCAACATCACCGTGCATCCCTACATCACTGTGCATCCCTACATCACCATGCATCCCAACATCACGGTGCTTCCCAACATCACCGTGCATCCCAACGTCACCGTGCATTCCAACACTGTGCATGCCAAAGTCACCATGCATGCCAACGTCACCATGCATGCCAACGTCACCGTGAATCCCTACATCACCACGCATCCCAACGTCACCGTGAAGGCGAACATCACCGTGCACGCCGACATCACCGTGGATCCCTTCATCACCATGCATCCCAACATCACTGTGCATCCCAATGTCACCGTGCATTCCTACATCACCGTGCATCGCAATGTCGTCATGCATGCCAACGTCACCGTGCATCCCTACATCACCGTGCATCCCAGTGTCACTGTGCATCCCTACATCACTGTGCATCCCAACATCACCATGCATCTCAATGTCACCATGCATCCCAACGTCACCGTGCACCCCTACATCACCAAGCATCCCTCCATCAACGTGCCTCCATATATCACCGTGCACCCTAAATCACCGTGCATCCCAACATCACCGTGCATCCCAATGTCACCGTGCATCCCTACATCACTATACACCCCTACATCACCATGCATCCCAACGTCACCGTGCACCCCTACATCACTGTACACCCCTACATCACTGTGCATCCCAACGTCACCGTGCATGCCAAAGTCACTGTGCATCCCACATCACCGTGCACCCCTACATCACCATGCATCCCAGCGTCACCGTGCATCCCAACATCACCGTGCATCCCTACGTCACCGTGCATCCCTACATCACCGTGCACCCCGTCACTGTGCATCCCTACATCACAGTGCATCCCAGTGTCACCGTGCATCCCTACATCACCATGCAGCCCAACGTCACCGTGCATCGCTACGTCACCGTGCACCCCAACGTCACTGTGCATTCCTACATCACCATACATCCCTTCAGCATCGTACATTCCAATGTCACCGTGCATCCCAACGTCACCGTGCATCCCTACGTCACCGTGCATGCCTACTTCACAGTGCATCCCAACGTTACTGTGCATCCCTACATCACCGTGCATGCCAAAGTCACTGTGCATCCCACATCACCGTGCACCCCTACATCACCATGCATCCCAGCGTCACCGTGCATCCCTACATCACCATGAATCCCAACGTCACCATGCATCCCAATGTCACCATGCATGCAAATGTCACCGTGCATCCCTACATCACCGTTCACCCCTACATAACCATGCCTCCCAACAGCATAATACCTCCCAATGTCACCGTGCATCCCAACATCACCGTGCATCGCAACATCACCGTGCTTCCCTACATCAGCATGAATCCCTACATCACCGTGCATCCCTACATCACCGTGCATCCCAACGTCACCGTGCATCACAACGTCAACATGCATCCCCACATCACTGTGCATCCCTACATCACCGTGCATTCCTACATCATCGTGCATCCATACATCATCGTACATCCCTACGTCACCGTGCATCCATACATCAGCGTGCATCCCTACGTCACTGTGCATCCCAACATCACCATGCATCCCAACGTCACCGTGCACCCCTACATCACCGTGCATCCCTACATCACCGTGCATCCCAACGTCACCGTGCATCACAACGTCAACGTGCATCCCCACATCACTGTGCATCCCTACATCACCGTGCATTCCTACATCATCGTGCATCCATACATCATCGTACATCCCTACGTCACCGTGCATCCATACATCAGCGTGCATCCCTACGTCACTGTGCATCCCAACATCACCATGCATCCCAACGTCACCGTGCACCCCTACATCACCATGCACACCTACATCAACGTGCATCCCTACATCACCGTGCATCCCAACGTCACCATGCACCCCTACATCACCGTGCACCCCTACATCACCGTGCATCCCAACGTCAGGGTGCATCACAACGTCACCGTACATCCCTACATCACCGTGTACCCCGACCTCACCGTGTACCCCTACATCACCGTGCATCCCTACATCACTGTGCATCCCTACATCACCGAGCATCCCGATTTCACCGTGCATCCCTACATCACCGTGCATCCCTACATCACCGTGCATCCCAATGTCACCGTGCATCACAACGTCACCGTGCATCCCCACATCACTGTGCATCCCTACATCACTGTGCATTCCTACATCATCGTGCATCCATACATCATCGTACATCCCTACGTCACCGTGCATACATACATCAGCGTGCATCCCTACGTCACTGTGCATCCCAACATCACCATGCATCCCAATGTCACCGTGCACCCCTACATCACCGTGCATCCCTACATCACCGCGCATCCCAACGTCACCGTGCATCACAACGTCAACGTGCATCCCTACATCACCGTGCATTCCTACATCATCGTGCATCCATACATCATCGTACATCCCTACGTCACAGTGCATCCATACATCAGCGTGCATCCCTACGTCACTGTGCCTCCCAACATCACCATGCATCCCAACGTCACCGTGCACCCCTACATCACCATGCACACCTACATCAACATGCATCCCTACATCACCGTGCATCCCAACGTCACCATGCACCCCTACATCACCGTGCACCCCTACATCACCGTGCATCCCAACGTCAGGGTGCATCACAACGTCACCGTACATCCCTACATCACCGTGTACCCCGACCTCACCGTGTACCCCTACATCACCGTGCATCCCTACATCACTGTGCATCCCTACATCACCGAGCATCCCGATTTCACCGTGCATCCCTACATCACCGTGCATCCCTACATTACCGTGCATCCCAATGTCACCGTGCATCACAACGTCACCGTGCATCCCCACATCACTGTGCATCCCTACATCATTGTGCATTCCTACATCATCGTGCATCCATACATCATCGTACATCCCTACGTCACCGTGCATACATACATCAGCGTGCATCCCTACGTCACTGTGCATCCGAACATCACCATGCATCCCAACGTCACCGTGCACCCCTACATCACCGTGCACACCTACAGCAACGTGCATCCCTACATCACCGTGCATCCCAACGTCACCATGCATCCCTACATCACCGTGCATCCCATCGTCACCATGCACCCCTACATCACCGTGCACCCCTACATCACCGTGCATCCCAACGTCACGGTGCATCACAACGTCACCGTACATCCCTACATCACCGTGTACCCCGACCTCACCGTGTACCCCTACATCACCGTGCATCCCTACATCACCGTGCATCCCTACATCACCGTGCATCCCAACGTCAATGTGCATCCCAACGTCACCGTGCATCACAACGTCACCGTGCACCCCTACATCACCGAGCATCCCTACATCACCGTGCACCCCTACATCACCGTGCATCCCTACATCACCGTGCAGTCCAACGTAGCCGTGCACCCCTACATCACTGAGCATCCCAACGTCACCGTGCATCACAACGTCACCGTGCATCCCTACATCACCGTGCATCCTAACGTCGCCGTGCACCCCTACATCACCGTGCGTCCCTACATAACCGTGCAGTCCAACGTAGCCGTGCACCCCTACATCACTGAGCATCCCAACGTCACCGTGCATCCCTACATCACCGTGCATCCTAACGTTGCCGTGCACCCCTACATCACCGGTCATCCCTACATCACCGTGCGTATCTACATCACCGTGCATCCCTACATCAACGTGCAACCCAACATTACCGTGCGTACCAACGTCACCGTGCATCCCTACATCACCGTGCATCCCTATATCACCATGCATTCCAACGTCACCATGCATCCCAACGACACCCTGCATCCCAACATCACCGTGCATCCCTACATCACCGTGCATCCCAATATCACCGTGCATCTTTTTATCACCGTGCATCCCAGAGTCACTGTATATCCCAACGTCACCGTGCATCCCAACGTCACCGTGCATCCCAAAATTTTCGTGCATCCCTACATCTCCGTGCATCCCTACATCACCGTGCATCCCAGCGTCACCATGCATCCCATTGTCACCGTGCATCCCTACATCACCATGGATACCAACCTTGACATGCATCCCAAAGTCACCGTGCATCCCAACGTCACCGTGCATCCCTACATCACTGTGCATCCCTACATCACCATGCATCCCAACATCACGGTGCTTCCCAACATCACCGTGCATCCCAACGTCACCGTGCATTCCAACACTGTGCATGCCAAAGTCACCATGCATGCCAACGTCACCATGCATGCCAACGTCACCGTGAATCCCTACATCACCACGCATCCCAACGTCACCGTGAAGGCGAACATCACCGTGCACGCCGACATCACCGTGGATCCCTTCATCACCGTGCATCCCAACATCACTGTGCATCCCAATGTCACCGTGCATCCCTACATCACCGTGCATCGCAATGTCGTCATGCATGCCAACGTCACCGTGCATCCCTACATCACCGTGCATCCCAGTGTCACTGTGCATCCCTACATCACTGTGCATCCCAACATCACCATGCATCTCAATGTCACCATGCATCCCAACGTCACCGTGCACCCCTACATCACCAAGCATCCCTCCATCAACGTGCCTCCATATATCGCCGTGCACCCTAAATCACCGTGCATCCCAACGTCGCCGTGCACCCCTACATCACCGTGCGTCCCTACATAACCGTGCAGTCCAACGTAGCCGTGCACCCCTACATCACTGAGCATCCCAACGTCACCGTGCATCCCTACATCACCGTGCATCCTAACGTTGCCGTGCACCCCTACATCACCGGTCATCCCTACATCACCGTCCGTATCTACATCACCGTGCATCCCTACATCAATGTGCAACCCAACATTACCGTGCGTACCAACGTCACCGTGCATCCCTACATCACCGTGCATCCCTATATCACCATGCATTCCAACGTCACCATGCATCCCAACGACACCCTGCATCCCAACATCACCGTGCATCTTTTTATCACCGTGCATCCCAGAGTCACTGTATATCCCAACGTCACCGTGCATCCCAACGTCACCGTGCATCCCAAAATTTTCGTGCATCCCTACATCTCCGTGCATCCCTACATCACCGTGCATCCCAGCGTCACCATGCATCCCATTGTCACCGTGCATCCCTACATCACCATGGATACCAACCTTGACATGCATCCCAAAGTCACCGTGCATCCCAACATCACCGTGCATCCCTACATCACTGTGCATCCCTACATCACCATGCATCCCAACATCACGGTGCTTCCCAACATCACCGTGCATCCCAACGTCACCGTGCATTCCAACACTGTGCATGCCAAAGTCACCATGCATGCCAACGTCACCATGCATGCCAACGTCACCGTGAATCCCTACATCACCACGCATCCCAACGTCACCGTGAAGGCGAACATCACCGTGCACGCCGACATCACCGTGGATCCCTTCATCACCATGCATCCCAACATCACTGTGCATCCCAATGTCACCGTGCATTCCTACATCACCTTGCATCGCAATGTCGTCATGCATGCCAACGTCACCGTGCATCCCTACATCACCGTGCATCCCAGTGTCACTGTGCATCCCTACATCACTGTGCATCCCAACATCACCATGCATCTCAATGTCACCATGCATCCCAACGTCACCGTGCACCCCTACATCACCAAGCATCCCTCCATCAACGTGCCTCCATATATCACCGTGCACCCTAAATCACCGTGCATCCCAACGTCACCGTGCATCCCAATGTCACCGTGCATCCCTACATCACTATACACCCCTACATCACCATGCATCCCAACGTCACCGTGCACCCCTACATCACTGTACACCCCTACATCACTGTGCATCCCAACGTCACCGTGCATGCCAAAGTCACTGTGCATCCCTACATCACCGTGCATGCCAAAGTCACTGTGCATCTCACATCACCGTGCACCCCTACATCACCATGCATCCCAGCGTCACCGTGCATCCCAACATCACCGTGCATCCCTACGTCACCGTGCATCCCTACATCACCGTGCACCCCGTCACTGAGCATCCCTACATCACAGTGCATCCCAGTGTCACCGTGCATCCCTACATCACCATGCAGCCCAACGTCACCGTGCATCGCTACGTCACCGTGCACCCCAACGTCACTCTGCATTCCTACATCACCATGCATCCCTTCAGCAGCGTACATTCCAATGTCACCGTGCATCCCTACGTCACCGTGCATGCCTACTTCACAGTGCATCCCAACGTTACTGTGCATCCCTACATCACCGTGCATGCCAAAGTCACTGTGCATCCCACATCACCGTGCACCCCTACATCACCATGCATCCCAGCGTCACCGTGCATCCCTACATCACCATGAATCCCAACGTCACCATGCATCCCAATGTCACCATGCATGCAAACGTCACCGTGCATCCCTACATCACCATTCACCCCTACATAACCATGCCTCCCAACAGCATAATACCTCCCAATGTCACCGTGCATCCCAACATCACCGTGCATCGCAACATCACCGTGCTTCCCTACATCAGCATGCATCCCTACATCACCGTGCATCCCTACATCACCGTGCATCCCAACGTCACCGTGCATCACAACGTCAACGTGCATCCCCACATCACTGTGCATCCCTACATCACCGTGCATTCCTACATCATCGTGCATCCATACATCATCGTACATCCCTACGTCACCGTGCATCCATACATCAGCGTGCATTCCTACGTCACTGTGCATCCCAACATCACCATGCATCCCAACGTCACCGTGCACCCCTACATCACCGTGCATCCCTACATCACCGTGCATCCCAACGTCACCGTGCATCACAACGTCAACGTGCATCCCCACATCACTGTGCATCCCTACATCACCGTGCATTCCTACATCATCGTGCATCCATACATCATCGTACATCCCTACGTCACAGTGCATCCATACATCAGCGTGCATCCCTACGTCACTGTGCATCCCAACATCACCATGCATCCCAACGTCACCGTGCACCCCTACATCACCATGCACACCTACATCAACGTGCATCCCTACATCACCGTGCATCCCAACGTCACCATGCACCCCTACATCACCGTGCACCCCTACATCACCGTGCATCCCAACGTCAGGGTGCATCACAACGTCACCGTACATCCCTACATCACCGTGTACCCCGACCTCACCGTGTACCCCTACATCACCGTGCATCCCTACATCACTGTGCATCCCTACATCACCGAGCATCCCGATTTCACCGTGCATCCCTACATCACCGTGCATCCCTACATCACCGTGCATCCCAATGTCACCGTGCATCACAACGTCACCGTGCATCCCCACATCACTGTGCATCCCTACATCACTGTGCATTCCTACATCATCGTGCATCCATACATCATCGTACATCCCTACGTCACCGTGCATACATACATCAGCGTGCATCCCTACGTCACTGTGCATCCCAACATCACCATGCATCCCAATGTCACCGTGCACCCCTACATCACCGTGCATCCCTACATCACCGCGCATCCCAACGTCACCGTGCATCACAACGTCAACGTGCATCCCTACATCACCGTGCATTCCTACATCATCGTGCATCCATACATCATCGTACATCCCTACGTCACAGTGCATCCATACATCAGCGTGCATCCCTACGTCACTGTGCCTCCCAACATCACCATGCATCCCAACGTCACCGTGCACCCCTACATCACCATGCACACCTACATCAACATGCATCCCTACATCACCGTGCATCCCAACGTCACCATGCACCCCTACATCACCGTGCACCCCTACATCACCGTGCATCCCAACGTCAGGGTGCATCACAACGTCACCGTACATCCCTACATCACCGTGTACCCCGACCTCACCGTGTACCCCTACATCACCGTGCATCCCTACATCACTGTGCATCCCTACATCACCGAGCATCCCGATTTCACCGTGCATCCCTACATCACCGTGCATCCCTACATCACCGTGCATCCCAATGTCACCGTGCATCACAACGTCACCGTGCATCCCCACATCACTGTGCATCCCTACATCATTGTGCATTCCTACATCATCGTGCATCCATACATCATCGTACATCCCTACGTCACCGTGCATACATACATCAGCGTGCATCCCTACGTCACTGTGCATCCGAACATCACCATGCATCCCAACGTCACCGTGCACCCCTACATCACCGTGCACACCTACAGCAACGTGCATCCCTACATCACCGTGCATCCCAACGTCACCATGCATCCCTACATCACCGTGCATCCCATCGTAACCATGCACCCCTACATCACCGTGCACCCCTACATCACCGTGCATCCCAACGTCACGGTGCATCACAACGTCACCGTACATCCCTACATCACCGTGTACCCCGACCTCACCGTGTACCCCTACATCACCGTGCATCCCTACATCACCGTGCATCCCTACATCACCGTGCATCCCAACGTCAATGTGCATCCCAACGTCACCGTGCATCACAACGTCACCGTGCACCCCTACATCACCGAGCATCCCTACATCACCGTGCACCCCTACATCACCGTGCATCCCTACATCACCGTGCAGTCCAACGTAGCCGTGCACCCCTACATCACTGAGCATCCCAACGTCACCGTGCATCACAACGTCACCGTGCATCCCTACATCACCGTGCATCCTAACGTCGCCGTGCACCCCTACATCACCGTGCGTCCCTACATAACCGTGCAGTCCAACGTAGCCGTGCACCCCTACATCACTGAGCATCCCAACGTCACCGTGCATCCCTACATCACCGTGCATCCTAACGTTGCCGTGCACCCCTACATCACCGTGCATCCCTACATCACCATTCACCCCTACATAACCATGCCTCCCAACAGCATAATACCTCCCAATGTCACCGTGCATCCCAACATCACCGTGCATCGCAACATCACCGTGCTTCCCTACATCAGCATGCATCCCTACATCACCGTGCATCCCTACATCACCGTGCATCCCAACGTCACCGTGCATCACAACGTCAACGTGCATCCCCACATCACTGTGCATCCCTACATCACCGTGCATTCCTACATCATCGTGCATCCATACATCATCGTACATCCCTACGTCACCGTGCATCCATACATCAGCGTGCATTCCTACGTCACTGTGCATCCCAACATCACCATGCATCCCAACGTCACCGTGCACCCCTACATCACCGTGCATCCCTACATCACCGTGCATCCCAACGTCACCGTGCATCACAACGTCAACGTGCATCCCCACATCACTGTGCATCCCTACATCACCGTGCATTCCTACATCATCGTGCATCCATACATCATCGTACATCCCTACGTCACAGTGCATCCATACATCAGCGTGCATCCCTACGTCACTGTGCATCCCAACATCACCATGCATCCCAACGTCACCGTGCACCCCTACATCACCATGCACACCTACATCAACGTGCATCCCTACATCACCGTGCATCCCAACGTCACCATGCACCCCTACATCACCGTGCACCCCTACATCACCGTGCATCCCAACGTCAGGGTGCATCACAACGTCACCGTACATCCCTACATCACCGTGTACCCCGACCTCACCGTGTACCCCTACATCACCGTGCATCCCTACATCACTGTGCATCCCTACATCACCGAGCATCCCGATTTCACCGTGCATCCCTACATCACCGTGCATCCCTACATCACCGTGCATCCCAATGTCACCGTGCATCACAACGTCACCGTGCATCCCCACATCACTGTGCATCCCTACATCACTGTGCATTCCTACATCATCGTGCATCCATACATCATCGTACATCCCTACGTCACCGTGCATACATACATCAGCGTGCATCCCTACGTCACTGTGCATCCCAACATCACCATGCATCCCAATGTCACCGTGCACCCCTACATCACCGTGCATCCCTACATCACCGCGCATCCCAACGTCACCGTGCATCACAACGTCAACGTGCATCCCTACATCACCGTGCATTCCTACATCATCGTGCATCCATACATCATCGTACATCCCTACGTCACAGTGCATCCATACATCAGCGTGCATCCCTACGTCACTGTGCCTCCCAACATCACCATGCATCCCAACGTCACCGTGCACCCCTACATCACCATGCACACCTACATCAACATGCATCCCTACATCACCGTGCATCCCAACGTCACCATGCACCCCTACATCACCGTGCACCCCTACATCACCGTGCATCCCAACGTCAGGGTGCATCACAACGTCACCGTACATCCCTACATCACCGTGTACCCCGACCTCACCGTGTACCCCTACATCACCGTGCATCCCTACATCACTGTGCATCCCTACATCACCGAGCATCCCGATTTCACCGTGCATCCCTACATCACCGTGCATCCCTACATCACCGTGCATCCCAATGTCACCGTGCATCACAACGTCACCGTGCATCCCCACATCACTGTGCATCCCTACATCATTGTGCATTCCTACATCATCGTGCATCCATACATCATCGTACATCCCTACGTCACCGTGCATACATACATCAGCGTGCATCCCTACGTCACTGTGCATCCGAACATCACCATGCATCCCAACGTCACCGTGCACCCCTACATCACCGTGCACACCTACAGCAACGTGCATCCCTACATCACCGTGCATCCCAACGTCACCATGCATCCCTACATCACCGTGCATCCCATCGTAACCATGCACCCCTACATCACCGTGCACCCCTACATCACCGTGCATCCCAACGTCACGGTGCATCACAACGTCACCGTACATCCCTACATCACCGTGTACCCCGACCTCACCGTGTACCCCTACATCACCGTGCATCCCTACATCACCGTGCATCCCTACATCACCGTGCATCCCAACGTCAATGTGCATCCCAACGTCACCGTGCATCACAACGTCACCGTGCACCCCTACATCACCGAGCATCCCTACATCACCGTGCACCCCTACATCACCGTGCATCCCTACATCACCGTGCAGTCCAACGTAGCCGTGCACCCCTACATCACTGAGCATCCCAACGTCACCGTGCATCACAACGTCACCGTGCATCCCTACATCACCGTGCATCCTAACGTCGCCGTGCACCCCTACATCACCGTGCGTCCCTACATAACCGTGCAGTCCAACGTAGCCGTGCACCCCTACATCACTGAGCATCCCAACGTCACCGTGCATCCCTACATCACCGTGCATCCTAACGTTGCCGTGCACCCCTACATCACCGGTCATCCCTACATCACCGTGCGTATCTACATCACCGTGCATCCCTACATCAACGTGCAACCCAACATTACCGTGCGTACCAACGTCACCGTGCATCCCTACATCACCGTGCATCCCTATATCACCATGCATTCCAACGTCACCATGCATCCCAACGACACCCTGCATCCCAACATCACCGTGCATCCCTACATCACCGTGCATCCCAATATCACCGTGCATCTTTTTATCACCGTGCATCCCAGAGTCACTGTATATCCCAACGTCACCGTGCATCCCAACGTCACCGTGCATCCCAAAATTTTCGTGCATCCCTACATCTCCGTGCATCCCTACATCACCGTGCATCCCAGCGTCACCATGCATCCCATTGTCACCGTGCATCCCTACATCACCATGGATACCAACCTTGACATGCATCCCAAAGTCA
Organism: Carcharodon carcharias; assembly: GCF_017639515.1. Classification (NCBI taxonomy): domain Eukaryota; kingdom Metazoa; phylum Chordata; class Chondrichthyes; order Lamniformes; family Lamnidae; genus Carcharodon; species Carcharodon carcharias. Next base: position 89,174,881 of record NC_054487.1, on the reverse strand, counting down.
CCGTGCATCCCAACGTCACCGTGCATCCCTACATCACTGTGCATCCCTACATCACCATGCATCCCAACATCACGGTGCTTCCCAACATCACCGTGCATCCCAACGTCACCGTGCATTCCAACACTGTGCATGCCAAAGTCACCATGCATGCCAACGTCACCATGCATGCCAACGTCACCGTGAATCCCTACATCACCACGCATCCCAACGTCACCGTGAAGGCGAACATCACCGTGCACGCCGACATCACCGTGGATCCCTTCATCACCGTGCATCCCAACATCACTGTGCATCCCAATGTCACCGTGCATCCCTACATCACCGTGCATCGCAATGTCGTCATGCATGCCAACGTCACCGTGCATCCCTACATCACCGTGCATCCCAGTGTCACTGTGCATCCCTACATCACTGTGCATCCCAACATCACCATGCATCTCAATGTCACCATGCATCCCAACGTCACCGTGCACCCCTACATCACCAAGCATCCCTCCATCAACGTGCCTCCATATATCACCGTGCACCCTAAATCACCGTGCATCCCAACGTCGCCGTGCACCCCTACATCACCGTGCGTCCCTACATAACCGTGCAGTCCAACGTAGCCGTGCACCCCTACATCACTGAGCATCCCAACGTCACCGTGCATCCCTACATCACCGTGCATCCTAACGTTGCCGTGCACCCCTACATCACCGGTCATCCCTACATCACCGTCCGTATCTACATCACCGTGCATCCCTACATCAACGTGCAACCCAACATTACCGTGCGTACCAACGTCACCGTGCATCCCTACATCACCGTGCATCCCTATATCACCATGCATTCCAACGTCACCATGCATCCCAACGACACCCTGCATCCCAACATCACCGTGCATCCCTACATCACCGTGCATCCCAATATCACCGTGCATCTTTTTATCACCGTGCATCCCAGAGTCACTGTATATCCCAACGTCACCGTGCATCCCAACGTCACCGTGCATCCCAAAATTTTCGTGCATCCCTACATCTCCGTGCATCCCTACATCACCGTGCATCCCAGCGTCACCATGCATCCCATTGTCACCGTGCATCCCTACATCACCATGGATACCAACCTTGACATGCATCCCAAAGTCACCGTGCATCCCAACATCACCGTGCATCCCTACATCACTGTGCATCCCTACATCACCATGCATCCCAACATCACGGTGCTTCCCAACATCACCGTGCATCCCAACGTCACCGTGCATTCCAACACTGTGCATGCCAAAGTCACCATGCATGCCAACGTCACCACGCATGCCAACGTCACCGTGAATCCCTACATCACCACGCATCCCAACGTCACCGTGAAGGCGAACATCACCGTGCACGCCGACATCACCGTGGAACCCTTCATCACCATGCATCCCAACATCACTGTGCATCCCAATGTCACCGTGCATTCCTACATCACCGTGCATCGCAATGTCGTCATGCATGCCAACGTCACCGTGCATCCCTACATCACCGTGCATCCCAGTGTCACTGTGCATCCCTACATCACTGTGCATCCCAACATCACCATGCATCTCAATGTCACCATGCATCCCAACGTCACCGTGCACCCCTACATCACCAAGCATCCCTCCATCAACGTGCCTCCATATATCACCGTGCACCCTAAATCACCGTGCATCCCAACGTCACCGTGCATCCCAATGTCACCGTGCATCCCTACATCACTGTACACCCCTACATCACCATGCATCCCAACGTCACCGTGCACCCCTACATCACTGTACACCCCTACATCACTGTGCATCCCAACGTCACCGTGCATGCCAAAGTCACTGTGCATCCCTACATCACCGTGCATGCCAAAGTCACTGTGCATCCCACATCACCGTGCACCCCTACATCACCATGCATCCCAGCGTCACCGTGCATCCCAACATCACCGTGCATCCCTACGTCACCGTGCATCCCTACATCACCGTGCACCCCGTCACTGTGCATCCCTACATCACAGTGCATCCCAGTGTCACCGTACATCCCTACATCACCATGCAGCCCAACGTCACCGTGCATCGCTACGTCACCGTGCACCCCAACGTCACTGTGCATTCCTACATCACCATGCATCCCTTCAGCATCGTACATTCCAATGTCACCGTGCATCCCAACGTCACCGTGCATCCCTACGTCACCGTGCATGCCTACTTCACAGTGCATCCCAACGTTACTGTGCATCCCTACATCACCGTGCATGCCAAAGTCACTGTGCATCCCACATCACCATGCACCCCTACATCACCATGCATCCCAGCGTCACCGTGCATCCCTACATCACCATGAATCCCAACGTCACCATGCATCCCAATGTCACCATGCATGCAAACGTCACCGTGCATCCCTACATCACCGTTCACCCCTACATAACCATGCCTCCCAACAGCATAATACCTCCCAATGTCACCGTGCATCCCAACATCACCGTGCATCGCAACATCACCGTGCTTCCCTACATCAGCATGCATCCCTACATCACCGTGCATCCCTACATCACCATGCATCCCAACGTCACCGTGCATCACAACGTCAACGTGCATCCCCACATCACTGTGCATCCCTACATCACCGTGCATTCCTACATCATCGTGCATCCATACATCATCGTACATCCCTACGTCACCGTGCATCCATACATCAGCGTGCATCCCTACGTCACTGTGCATCCCAACATCACCATGCATCCCAACGTCACCGTGCACCCCTACATCACCGTGCATCCCTACATCACCGTGCATCCCAACGTCACCGTGCATCACAACGTCAACGTGCATCCCCACATCACTGTGCATCCCTACATCACCGTGCATTCCTACATCATCGTGCATCCATACATCATCGTACATCCCTACGTCACCGTGCATCCATACATCAGCGTGCATCCCTACGTCACTGTGCATCCCAACATCACCATGCATCCCAACGTCACCGTGCACCCCTACATCACCATGCACACCTACATCAACGTGCATCCCTACATCACCGTGCATCCCAACGTCACCATGCACCCCTACATCACCGTGCACCCCTACATCACCGTGCATTCCTACATCATCGTGCATCCCAACGTCAGGGTGCATCACAACGTCACCGTACATCCCTACATCACCGTGTACCCCGACCTCACCGTGTACCCCTACATCACCGTGCATCCCTACATCACTGTGCATCCCTACATCACCGAGCATCCCGATTTCACCGTGCATCCCTACATCACCGTGCATCCCTACATCACCGTGCATCCCTACATCACCGTGCATCCCAATGTCACCGTGCATCACAACGTCACCGTGCATCCCCACATCACTGTGCATCCCTACATCACTGTGCATTCCTACATCATCGTGCATCCATACATCATCGTACATCCCTACATCACCGTGCATACATACATCAGCGTGCATCCCTACGTCACTGTGCATCCCAACATCACCATGCATCCCAATGTCACCGTGCACCCCTACATCACCGTGCACACCTACAGCAACGTGCATCCCTACATCACCGTGCATCCCAACGTCACCATGCATCCCTACATCACCGTGCATCCCATCGTAACCATGCATCACAACGTCAACGTGCATCCCTACATCACCGTGCATTCCTACATCATCGTGCATCCATACATCATCGTACATCCCTACGTCACAGTGCATCCATACATCAGCGTGCATCCCTACGTCACTGTGCCTCCCAACATCACCATGCATCCCAACGTCACCGTGCACCCCTACATCACCATGCACACCTACATCAACATGCATCCCTACATCACCGTGCATCCCAACGTCACCATGCACCCCTACATCACCGTGCACCCCTACATCACCGTGCATCCCAACGTCAGGGTGCATCACAACGTCACCGTACATCCCTACATCACCGTGTACCCCGACCTCACCGTGTACCCCTACATCACCGTGCATCCCTACATCACTGTGCATCCCTACATCACCGAGCATCCCGATTTCACTGTGCATCCCTACATCACCGTGCATCCCTACATCACCGTGCATCCCAATGTCACCGTGCATCACAACGTCACCGTGCATCCCCACATCACTGTGCATCCCTACATCATTGTGCATTCCTACATCATCGTGCATCCATACATCATCGTACATCCCTACGTCACCGTGCATACATACATCAGCGTGCATCCCTACGTCACTGTGCATCCGAACATCACCATGCATCCCAACGTCACCGTGCACCCCTACATCACCGTGCACACCTACAGCAACGTGCATCCCTACATCACCGTGCATCCCAACGTCACCATGCATCCCTACATCACCGTGCATCCCATCGTAACCATGCACCCCTACATCACCGTGCACCCCTACATCACCGTGCATCCCAACGTCACGGTGCATCACAACGTCACCGTACATCCCTACATCACCGTGTACCCCGACCTCACCGTGTACCCCTACATCACCGTGCATCCCTACATCACCGTGCATCCCTACATCACCGTGCATCCCAACGTCAATGTGCATCCCAACGTCACCGTGCATCACAACGTCACCGTGCACCCCTACATCACCGAGCATCCCTACATCACCGTGCACCCCTACATCACCGTGCATCCCTACATCACCGTGCAGTCCAACGTAGCCGTGCACCCCTACATCACTGAGCATCCCAACGTCACCGTGCATCACAACGTCACCGTGCATCCCTACATCACCGTGCATCCTAACGTCGCCGTGCACCCCTACATCACCGTGCGTCCCTACATAACCGTGCAGTCCAACGTAGCCGTGCACCCCTACATCACTGAGCATCCCAACGTCACCGTGCATCCCTACATCACCGTGCATCCTAACGTTGCCGTGCACCCCTACATCACCGGTCATCCCTACATCACCGTGCGTATCTACATCACCGTGCATCCCTACATCAACGTGCAACCCAACATTACCGTGCGTACCAACGTCACCGTGCATCCCTACATCACCGTGCATCCCTATATCACCATGCATTCCAACGTCACCATGCATCCCAACGACACCCTGCATCCCAACATCACCGTGCATCCCTACATCACCGTGCATCCCAATATCACCGTGCATCTTTTTATCACCGTGCATCCCAGAGTCACTGTATATCCCAACGTCACCGTGTATCCCAACGTCACCGTGCATCCCAAAATTTTCGTGCATCCCTACATCTCCGTGCATCCCTACATCACCGTGCATCCCAGCGTCACCATGCATCCCATTGTCACCGTGCATCCCTACATCACCATGGATACCAACCTTGACATGCATCCCAAAGTCACCGTGCATCCCAACGTCACCGTGCATCCCTACATCACTGTGCATCCCTACATCACCATGCATCCCAACATCACGGTGCTTCCCAACATCACCGTGCATCCCAACGTCACCGTGCATTCCAACACTGTGCATGCCAAAGTCACCATGCATGCCAACGTCACCATGCATGCCAACGTCACCGTGAATCCCTACATCACCACGCATCCCAACATCACCGTGAAGGCGAACATCACCGTGCACGCCGACATCACCGTGGATCCCTTCATCACCGTGCATCCCAACATCACTGTGCATCCCAATGTCACCGTGCATCCCTACATCACCGTGCATCGCAATGTCGTCATGCATGCCAACGTCACCGTGCATCCCTACATCACCGTGCATCCCAGTGTCACTGTGCATCCCTACATCACTGTGCATCCCAACATCACCATGCATCTCAATGTCACCATGCATCCCAACGTCACCGTGCACCCCTACATCACCATGCATCCCAACGTCACCGTGCACCCCTACATCACTGTACACCCCTACATCACTGTGCATCCCAACGTCACCGTGCATGCCAATGTCACTGTGCATCCCTACATCACCGTGCATGCCAAAGTCACTGTGCATCCCACATCACCGTGCACCCCTACATCACCATGCATCCCAGCGTCACCGTGCATCCCAACATCACCGTGCATCCCTACGTCACCGTGCATCCCTACATCACCGTGCACCCCGTCACTGTGCATCCCTACATCACAGTGCATCCCAGTGTCACCGTGCATCCCTACATCACCATGCAGCCCAACGTCACCGTGCATCGCTACGTCACCGTGCACCCCAACGTCACTGTGCATTCCTACATCACCATGCATCCCTTCAGCACCGTACATTCCAATGTCACCGTGCATCCCAACGTCACCGTGCATCCCTACGTCACCGTGCATGCCTACTTCACAGTGCATCCCAACGTTACTGTGCATCCCTACATCACCGTGCATGCCAAAGTCACTGTGCATCCCACATCACCGTGCACCCCTACATCACCATGCATCCCAGCGTCACCGTGCATCCCTACATCACCATGAATCCCAACGTCACCATGCATCCCAATGTCACCATGCATGCAAACGTCACCGTGCATCCCTACATCACCGTTCACCCCTACATAACCATGCCTCCCAACAGCATAATACCTCCCAATGTCACCGTGCATCCCAACATCACCGTGCATCGCAACATCACCGTGCTTCCCTACATCAGCATGCATCCCTACATCACCGTGCATCCCTACATCACCGTGCATCCCAACGTCACCGTGCATCACAACGTCAACGTGCATCCCCACATCACTGTGCATCCCTACATCACCGTGCATTCCTACATCATCGTGCATCCATACATCATCGTACATCCCTACGTCACAGTGCATCCATACATCAGCGTGCATCCCTACGTCACTGTGCATCCCAACATCACCATGCATCCCAACGTCACCGTGCACCCCTACATCACCGTGCATCCCTACATCACCGTGCATCCCAACGTCACCGTGCATCACAACGTCAACGTGCATCCCCACATCACTGTGCATCCCTACATCACCGTGCATTCCTACATCATCGTGCATCCATACATCATCGTACATCCCTACGTCACCATGCATCCATACATCAGCGTGCATCCCTACGTCACTGTGCATCCCAACATCACCATGCATCCCAACGTCACCATGCACCCCTACATCACCATGCACACCTACATCAACGTGCATCCCTACATCACCGTGCATCCCAACGTCACCATGCACCCCTACATCACCGTGCACCCCTACATCACCGTGCATTCCTACATCATCGTGCATCCCAACGTCAGGGTGCATCACAACGTCACCGTACATCCCTACATCACCGTGTACCCCGACCTCACCGTGTACCCCTACATCACCGTGCATCCCTACATCACTGTGCATCCCTACATCACCGAGCATCCCGATTTCACCGTGCATCCCTACATCACCGTGCATCCCTACATCACCGTGCATCCCAATGTCACCGTGCATCCCCACATCACTGTGCATCCCTACATCACTGTGCATTCCTACATCATCGTGCATCCATACATCATCGTACATCCCTACGTCACCGTGCATACATACATCAGCGTGCATCCCTACGTCACTGTGCATCCCAACATCACCATGCATCCCAATGTCACCGTGCACCCCTACATCACAGTGCACACCTACAGCAACGTGCATCCCTATATCACCGTGCATCCCAACGTCACCATGCATCCCTACATCACCGTGCATCCCATCGTAACCATGCACCCCTACATCACCGTGCACCCCTACATCACCGTGCATTCCAACGTCACGGTGCATCACAACGTCACCATACATCCCTACATCACCGTGTACCCCGACCTCACCGTGTACCCCTACATCACTGTGCATCCCAACATCAGCGTGCATCCCTACATCACCGTGCATCCCTACATCACCGCGCATCCCAACGTCACCGTGCATCACAACGTCAACGTGCATCCCTACATCACCGTGCATTCCTACATCATCGTGCATACATACATCATCGTACATCCCTACGTCACAGTGCATCCATACATCAGCGTGCATCCCTACGTCACTGTGCCTCCCAACATCACCATGCATCCCAACGTCACCGTGCACCCCTACATCACCATGCACACCTACATCAACATGCATCCCTACATCACCGTGCATCCCAACGTCACCATGCACCCCTACATCACCGTGCACCCCTACATCACCGTGCATCCCAACGTCAGGGTGCATCACAACGTCACCGTACATCCCTACATCACCGTGTACCCCGACCTCACCGTGTACCCCTACATCACCGTGCATCCCTACATCACTGTGCATCCCTACATCACCGAGCATCCCGATTTCACCGTGCATCCCTACATCACCGTGCATCCCTACATCACCGTGCATCCCAATGTCACCGTGCATCACAGCGTCACCGTGCATCCCCACATCACTGTGCATCCCTACATCACTGTGCATTCCTACATCATCGTGCATCCATACATCATCGTACATCCCTACGTCACCGTGCATACATACATCAGCGTGCATCCCTACGTCACTGTGCATCCCAACATCACCATGCATCCCAACGTCAACGTGCACCCCTACATCACCGTGCACACCTACAGCAACGTGCATCCCTACATCACCGTGCATCCCAACGTCACCATGCATCCCTACATCACCGTGCATCCCATCGTAACCATGCACCCCTACATCACCGTGCACCCCTACATCACCGTGCATTCCAACGTCACGGTGCATCACAACGTCACCATACATCCCTACATCACCGTGTACCCCGACCTCACCGTGTACCCCTACATCACCGTGCATCCCAACATCAGCGTGCATCCCTACATCACCGTGCATCCCTACATCACCGCGCATCCCAACATCACCGTGCATCACAACGTCAACGTGCATCCCTACATCACCGTGCATTCCTACATCATCGTGCATCCATACATCATCGTACATCCCTACGTCACAGTGCATCCATACATCAGCGTGCATCCCTACGTCACTGTGCCTCCCAACATCACCATGCATCCCAACGTCACCGTGCACCCCTACATCACCATGCACACCTACATCAACATGCATCCCTACATCACCGTGCATCCCAACGTCACCATGCACCCCTACATCACCGTGCACCCCTACATCACCGTGCATCCCAACGTCAGGGTGCATCACAACGTCACCGTACATCCCTACATCACCGTGTACCCCGACCTCACCGTGTACCCCTACATCACCGTGCATCCCTACATCACTGTGCATCCCTACATCACCGAGCATCCCGATTTCACCGTGCATCCCTACATCACCGTGCATCCCTACATCACCGTGCATCCCAATGTCACCGTGCATCACAACGTCACCGTGCATCCCCACATCACTGTGCATCCCTACATCATTGTGCATTCCTACATCATCGTGCATCCGTACATCATCGTACATCCCTACGTCACCGTGCATACATACATCAGCGTGCATCCCTACGTCACTGTGCATCCGAACATCACCATGCATCCCAACGTCACCGTGCACCCCTACATCACCGTGCACACCTACAGCAACGTGCATCCCTACATCACCGTGCATCCCAACGTCACCATGCATCCCTACATCACCGTGCATCCCATCGTAACCATGCACCCCTACATCACCGTGCACCCCTACATCACCGTGCATCCCAACGTCACGGTGCATCACAACGTCACCGTACATCCCTACATCACCGTGTACCCCGACCTCACCGTGTACCCCTACATCACCGTGCATCCCTACATCACCGTGCATCCCTACATCACCGTGCATCCCAACGTCAATGTGCATCCCAACGTCACCGTGCATCACAACGTCACCGTGCATCCCTACATGACCGTGCATCCTAACGTCGCCGTGCACCCCTACATCACCGTGCGTCCCTACATAACCGTGCAGTCCAACGTAGCCGTGCACCCCTACATCACTGAGCATCCCAACGTCACCGTGCATCCCTACATCACCGTGCATCCTAACGTTGCCGTGCACCCCTACATCACCGGTCATCCCTACATCACCGTGCGTATCTACATCACCGTGCATCCCTACATCAACGTGCAACCCAACATTACCGTGCGTACCAACGTCACCGTGCATCCCTACATCACCGTGCATCCCTATATCACCATGTATTCCAACGTCACCATGCATCCCAACGACACCCTGCATCCCAACATCACCGTGCATCCCTACATCACCGTGCATCCCAATATCACCGTGCATCTTTTTATCACCGTGCATCCCAGAGTCACTGTATATCCCAACGTCACCGTGCATCCCAACGTCACCGTGCATCCCAAAATTTTCGTGCATCCCTACATCTCCGTGCATCCCTACATCACCGTGCATCCCAGCGTCACCATGCATCCCATTGTCACCGTGCATCCCTACATCACCATGGATACCAACCTTGACATGCATCCCAAAGTCACCGTGCATCCCAACGTCACCGTGCATCCCTACATCACTGTGCATCCCTACATCACCATGCATCCCAACATCACGGTGCTTCCCAACATCACCGTGCATCCCAACGTCACCGTGCATTCCAACACTGTGCATGCCAAAGTCACCATGCATGCCAACGTCACCATGCATGCCAACGTCACCGTGAATCCCTACATCACCACGCATCCCAACGTCACCGTGAAGGCGAACATCACCGTGCACGCCGACATCACCGTGGATCCCTTCATCACCGTGCATCCCAACATCACTGTGCATCCCAATGTCACCGTGCATCCCTACATCACCGTGCATCGCAATGTCGTCATGCATGCCAACGTCACCGTGCATCCCTACATCACCGTGCATCCCAGTGTCACTGTGCATCCCTACATCACTGTGCATCCCAACATCACCATGCATCTCAATGTCACCATGCATCCCAACGTCACCGTGCACACCTACATCACCAAGCATCCCTCCATCAACGTGCCTCCATATATCACCGTGCACCCTAAATCACCGTGCATCCCAACGTCGCCGTGCACCCCTACATCACCGTGTGTCCCTACATAACCGTGCAGTCCAACGTAGCCGTGCACCCCTACATCACTGAGCATCCCAACGTCACCGTGCATCCCTACATCACCGTGCATCCTAACGTTGCCGTGCACCCCTACATCACCGGTCATCCCTACATCACCGTCCGTATCTACATCACCGTGCATCCCTACATCAACGTGCAACCCAACATTACCGTGCGTACCAACGTCACCGTGCATCCCTACATCACCGTGCATCCCTATATCACCATGCATTCCAACGTCACCATGCATCCCAACGACACCCTGCATCCCAACATCACCGTGCATCTTTTTATCACCGTGCATCCCAGAGTCACTGTATATCCCAACGTCACCGTGCATCCCAACGTCACTGTGCATCCCAAAATTTTCGTGCATCCCTACATCTCCGTGCATCCCTACATCACCGTGCATCCCAGCATCACCATGCATCCCATTGTCACCGTGCATCCCTACATCACCATGGATACCAACCTTGACATGCATCCCAAAGTCACCGTGCATCCCAACATCACCGTGCATCCCTACATCACTGTGCATCCCTACATCACCATGCATCCCAACATCACGGTGCTTCCCAACATCACCGTGCATCCCAACGTCACCGTGCATTCCAACACTGTGCATGCCAAAGTCACCATGCATGCCAACGTCACCATGCATGCCAACGTCACCGTGAATCCCTACATCACCACGCATCCCAACGTCACCGTGAAGGCGAACATCACCGTGCACGCCGACATCACCGTGGATCCCTTCATCACCATGCATCCCAACATCACTGTGCATCCCAATGTCACCGTGCATTCCTACATCACCGTGCATCGCAATGTCGTCATGCATGCCAACGTCACCGTGCATCCCTACATCACCGTGCATCCCAGTGTCACTGTGCATCCCTACATCACTGTGCATCCCAACATCACCATGCATCTCAATGTCACCATGCATCCCAACGTCACCGTGCACCCCTACATCACCAAGCATCCCTCCATCAACGTGCCTCCATATATCACCGTGCACCCTAAATCACCGTGCATCCCAACGTCACCGTGCATCCCAATGTCACCGTGCATCCCTACATCACTATACACCCCTACATCACCATGCATCCCAACGTCACCGTGCACCCCTACATCACTGTACACCCCTACATCACTGTGCATCCCAACGTCACCGTGCATGCCAAAGTCACTGTGCATCCCTACATCACCGTGCATGCCAAAGTCACTGTGCATCCCACATCACCGTGCACCCCTACATCACCATGCATCCCAGCGTCACCGTGCATCCCAACATCACCGTGCATCCCTACGTCACCGTGCATCCCTACATCACCGTGCACCCCGTCACTGTGCATCCCTACATCACAGTGCATCCCAGTGTCACCGTGCATCCCTACATCACCATGCAGCCCAACGTCACCGTGCATCGCTACGTCACCGTGCACCCCAACGTCACTGTGCATTCCTACATCACCATGCATCCCTTCAGCACCGTACATTCCAATGTCACCGTGCATCCCAACGTCACCGTGCATCCCTACGTCACCGTGCATGCCTACTTCACAGTGCATCCCAACGTTACTGTGCATCCCTACATCACCGTGCATGCCAAAGTCACTGTGCATCCCACATCACCGTGCACCCCTACATCACCATGCATCCCAGCGTCACCGTGCATCCCTACATCACCATGAATCCCAACGTCACCATGCATCCCAATGTCACCATGCATGCAAACGTCACCGTGCATCCCTACATCACCGTTCACCCCTACATAACCATGCCTCCCAACAGCATAATACCTCCCAATGTCACCGTGCATCCCAACATCACCGTGCATCGCAACATCACCGTGCTTCCCTACATCAGCATGCATCCCTACATCACCGTGCATCCCTACATCACCGTGCATCCCAACGTCACCGTGCATCACAACGTCAACGTGCATCCCCACATCACTGTGCATCCCTACATCACCGTGCATTCCTACATCATCGTGCATCCATACATCATCGTACATCCCTACGTCACTGTGCATCCATACATCAGCGTGCATCCCTACGTCACTGTGCATCCCAACATCACCATGCATCCCAACGTCACCGTGCACCCCTACATCACCGTGCATCCCTACATCACCGTGCATCCCAACGTCACCGTGCATCACAACGTCAACGTGCATCCCCACATCACTGTGCATCCCTACATCACCGTGCATTCCTACATCATCGTGCATCCATTCATCATCGTACATCCCTACGTCACCGTGCATCCATACATCAGCGTGCATCCCTACGTCACTGTGCATCCCAACATCACCATGCATCCAACGTCACCGTGCACCCCTACATCACCATGCACACCTACATCAACGTGCATCCCTACATCACCGTGCATCCCAACGTCACCATGCACCCCTACATCACCGTGCACCCCTACATCACCGTGCATCCCAACGTCAGGGTGCATCACAACGTCACCGTACATCCCTACATCACCGTGTACCCCGACCTCACCGTGTACCCCTACATCACCGTGCATCCCTACATCACTGTGCATCCCTACATCACCGAGCATCCCGATTTCACCGTGCATCCCTACATCACCGTGCATCCCTACATCACCGTGCATCCCAATGTCACCGTGCATCACAACGTCACCGTGCATCCCCACATCACTGTGCATCCCTACATCATTGTGCATTCCTACATCATCGTGCATCCATACATCATCGTACATCCCTACGTCACCGTGCATACATACATCAGCGTGCATCAATACGTCACTGTGCATCCCAACATCACCATGCATCCCAATGTCACCGTGCACCCCTACATCACCGTGCATCCCTACATCACCGCGCATCCCAACGTCACCGTGCATCACAACGTCAACGTGCATCCCTACATCACCGTGCATTCCTACATCATCGTGCATCCATACATCATCGTACATCCCTACGTCACAGTGCATCCATACATCAGCGTGCATCCCTACGTCACTGTGCCTCCCAACATCACCATGCATCCCAACGTCACCGTGCACCCCTACATCACCATGCACACCTACATCAACATGCATCCCTACATCACCGTGCATCCCAACGTCACCATGCACCCCTACATCACCGTGCACCCCTACATCACCGTGCATCCCAACGTCAGGGTGCATCACAACGTCACCGTACATCCCTACATCACCGTGTACCCCGACCTCACCGTGTACCCCTACATCACCGTGCATCCCTACATCACTGTGCATCCCTACATCACCGAGCATCCCGATTTCACCGTGCATCCCTACATCACCGTGCATCCCTACATCACCGTGCATCCCAATGTCACCGTGCATCACAACGTCACCGTGCATCCCCACATCACTGTGCATCCCTACATCATTGTGCATTCCTACATCATCGTGCATCCATACATCATCGTACATCCCTACGTCACCGTGAATACATACATCAGCGTGCATCCCTACGTCACTGTGCATCCGAACATCACCATGCATCCCAACGTCACCGTGCACCCCTACATCACCGTGCACACCTACAGCAACGTGCATCCCTACATCACCGTGCATCCCAACGTCACCATGCATCCCTACATCACCGTGCATCCCATCGTAACCATGCACCCCTACATCACCGTGCACCCCTACATCACCGTGCATCCCAACGTCACGGTGCATCACAACGTCACCGTACATCCCTACATCACCGTGTACCCCGACCTCACCGTGTACCCCTACATCACCGTGCATCCCTACATCACTGTGCATCCCTACATCACCGTGCATCCCAACGTCAATGTGCATCCCAACGTCACCGTGCATCACAACGTCACCGTGCACCCCTACATCACCGAGCATCCCTACATCACCGTGCACCCCTACATCACCGTGCATCCCTACATCACCGTGCAGTCCAACGTAGCCGTGCACCCCTACATCACTGAGCATCCCAACGTCACCGTGCATCACAACGTCACCGTGCATCCCTACATCACCGTGCATCCTAACGTCGCCGTGCACCCCTACATCACCGTGCGTCCCTACATAACCGTGCAGTCCAACGTAGCCGTGCACCCCTACATCACTGAGCATCCCAACGTCACCGTGCATCCCTACATCACCGTGCATCCTAACGTTGCCGTGCACCCCTACATCACCGGTCATCCCTACATCACCGTGCGTATCTACATCACCGTGCATCCCTACATCAACGTGCAACCCAACATTACCGTGCGTACCAACGTCACCGTGCATCCCTACATCACCGTGCATCCCTATATCACCATGCATTCCAACGTCACCATGCATCCCAACGACACCCTGCATCCCAACATCACCGTGCATCCCTACATCACCGTGCATCCCAATATCACCGTGCATCTTTTTATCACCGTGCATCCCAGAGTCACTGTATATCCCAACGTCACCGTGTATCCCAACGTCACCGTGCATCCCAAAATTTTCGTGCATCCCTACATCTCCGTGCATCCCTACATCACCGTGCATCCCAGCGTCACCATGCATCCCATTGTCACCGTGCATCCCTACATCACCATGGATACCAACCTTGACATGCATCCCAAAGTCACCGTGCATCCCAACGTCACCGTGCATCCCTACATCACTGTGCATCCCTACATCACCATGCATCCCAACATCACGGTGCTTCCCAACATCACCGTGCATCCCAACGTCACCGTGCATTCCAACACTGTGCATGCCAAAGTCACCATGCATGCCAACGTCACCATGCATGCCAACGTCACCGTGAATCCCTACATCACCACGCATCCCAACGTCACCGTGAAGGCGAACATCACCGTGCACGCCGACATCACCGTGGATCCCTTCATCACCGTGCATCCCAACATCACTGTGCATCCCAATGTCACCGTGCATCCCTACATCACCGTGCATCGCAATGTCGTCATGCATGCCAACGTCACCGTGCATCCCTACATCACCGTGCATCCCAGTGTCACTGTGCATCCCTACATCACTGTGCATCCCAACATCACCATGCATCTCAATGTCACCATGCATCCCAACGTCACCGTGCACCCCTACATCACCAAGCATCCCTCCATCAACGTGCCTCCATATATCACCGTGCACCCTAAATCACCGTGCATCCCAACGTCGCCGTGCACCCCTACATCACCGTGCGTCCCTACATAACCGTGCAGTCCAACGTAGCCGTGCACCCCTACATCACCGTGCGTCCCTACATAACCGTGCAGTCCAACGTAGCCGTGCACCCCTACATCACTGAGCATCCCAACGTCACCGTGCATCCCTACATCACCGTGCATCCTAACGTTGCCGTGCACCCCTACATCACCGGTCATCCCTACATCACCGTGCGTATCTACATCACCGTGCATCCCTACATCAACGTGCAACCCAACATTACCGTGCGTACCAACGTCACCGTGCATCCCTACATCACCGTGCATCCCTATATCACCATGCATTCCAACGTCACCATGCATCCCAACGACACCCTGCATCCCAACATCACCGTGCATCCCTACATCACCGTGCATCCCAATATCACCGTGCATCTTTTTATCACCGTGCATCCCAGAGTCACTGTTTATCCCAACGTCACCGTGTATCCCAACGTCACCGTGCATCCCAAAATTTTCGTGCATCCCTACATCTCCGTGCATCCCTACATCACCGTGCATCCCAGCGTCACCATGCATCCCATTGTCACCGTGCATCCCTACATCACCATGGATACCAACCTTGACATGCATCCCAAAGTCACCGTGCATCCCAACGTCACCGTGCATCCCTACATCACTGTGCATCCCTACATCACCATGCATCCCAACATCACGGTGCTTCCCAACATCACCGTGCATCCCAACGTCACCGTGCATTCCAACACTGTGCATGCCAAAGTCACCATGCATGCCAACGTCACCATGCATGCCAACGTCACCGTGAATCCCTACATCACCACGCATCCCAACGTCACCGTGAAGGCGAACATCACCGTGCACGCCGACATCACCGTGGATCCCTTCATCACCGTGCATCCCAACATCACTGTGCATCCCAATGTCACCGTGCATCCCTACATCACCGTGCATCGCAATGTCGTCATGCATGCCAACGTCACCGTGCATCCCTACATCACCGTGCATCCCAGTGTCACTGTGCATCCCTACATCACTGTGCATCCCAACATCACCATGCATCTCAATGTCACCATGCATCCCAACGTCACCGTGCACCCCTACATCACCAAGCATCCCTCCATCAACGTGCCTCCATATATCACCGTGCACCCTAAATCACCGTGCATCCCAACGTCGCCGTGCACCCCTACATCACCGTGCGTCCCTACATAACCGTGCAGTCCAACGTAGCCGTGCACCCCTACATCACCGTGTGTCCCTACATAACCGTGCAGTCCAACGTAGCCGTGCACCCCTACATCACTGAGCATCCCAACGTCACCGTGCATCCCTACATCACCGTGCATCCTAACGTTGCCGTGCACCCCTACATCACCGGTCATCCCTACATCACCGTCCGTATCTACATCACCGTGCATCCCTACATCAACGTGCAACCCAACATTACCGTGCGTACCAACGTCACCGTGCATCCCTACATCACCGTGCATCCCTATATCACCATGCATTCCAACGTCACCATGCATCCCAACGACACCCTGCATCCCAACATCACCGTGCATCCCTACATCACCGTGCATCCCAATATCACCGTGCATCTTTTTATCACCGTGCATCCCAGAGTCACTGTATATCCCAACGTCACCGTGCATCCCAACGTCACCGTGCATCCCAAAATTTTCGTGCATCCCTACATCTCCGTGCATCCCTACATCACCATGCATCCCAGCGTCACCATGCATCCCATTGTCACCGTGCATCCCTACATCACCATGGATACCAACCTTGACATGCATCCCAAAGTCACCGTGCATCCCAACATCACCGTGCATCCCTACATCACTGTGCATCCCTACATCACCATGCATCCCAACATCACGGTGCTTCCCAACATCACCGTGCATCCCAACGTCACCGTGCATTCCAACACTGTGCATGCCAAAGTCACCATGCATGCCAACGTCACCATGCATGCCAACGTCACTGTGAATCCCTACATCACCACGCATCCCAACGTCACCGTGAAGGCGAACATCACCGTGCACGCCGACATCACCGTGGAACCCTTCATCACCATGCATCCCAACATCACTGTGCATCCCAATGTCACCGTGCATTCCTACATCACCGTGCATCGCAATGTCGTCATGCATGCCAACGTCACCGTGCATCCCTACATCACCGTGCATCCCAGTGTCACTGTGCATCCCTACATCACTGTGCATCCCAACATCACCATGCATCTCAATGTCACCATGCATCCCAACGTCACCGTGCACCCCTACATCACCAAGCATCCCTCCATCAACGTGCCTCCATATATCACCGTGCACCCTAAATCACCGTGCATCCCAACGTCACCGTGCATCCCAATGTCACCGTGCATCCCTACATCACTGTACACCCCTACATCACCATGCATCCCAACGTCACCGTGCACCCCTACATCACTGTACACCCCTACATCACTGTGCATCCCAACGTCACCGTGCATGCCAAAGTCACTGTGCATCCCTACATCACCGTGCATGCCAAAGTCACTGTGCATCCCACATCACCGTGCACCCCTACATCACCATGCATCCCAGCGTCACCGTGCATCCCAACATCACCGTGCATCCCTACGTCACCGTGCATCCCTACATCACCGTGCACCCCGTCACTGTGCATCCCTACATCACAGTGCATCCCAGTGTCACCGTGCATCCCTACATCACCATGCAGCCCAACGTCACCGTGCATCGCTACGTCACCGTGCACCCCAACGTCACTGTGCATTCCTACATCACCATGCATCCCTTCAGCACCGTACATTCCAATGTCACCGTGCATCCCAACGTCACCGTGCATCCCTACGTCAACGTGCATGCCTACTTCACAGTGCATCCCAACGTTACTGTGCATCCCTACATCACCGTGCATGCCAAAGTCACTGTGCATCCCACATCACCGTGCACCCCTACATCACCATGCATCCCAGCGTCACCGTGCATCCCTACATCACCATGAATCCCAACGTCACCATGCATCCCAATGTCACCATGCATGCAAACGTCACCGTGCATCCCTACATCACCGTTCACCCCTACATAACCATGCCTCCCAACAGCATAATACCTCCCAATGTCACCGTGCATCCCAACATCACCGTGCATCGCAACATCACCGTGCTTCCCTACATCAGCATGCATCCCTACATCACCGTGCATCCCTACATCACCGTGCATCCCAACGTCACCGTGCATCACAACGTCAACGTGCATCCCCACATCACTGTGCATCCCTACATCACCGTGCATTCCTACATCATCGTGCATCCATACATCATCGTACATCCCTACGTCACCGTGCATCCATACATCAGCGTGCATCCCTACGTCACCGTGCATCCCAACATCACCATGCATCCCAACGTCACCGTGCACCCCTACATCACCGTGCATCCCTACATCACCGTGCATCCCAACGTCACCGTGCATCACAACGTCAACGTGCATCCCCACATCACTGTGCATCCCTACATCACCGTGCATTCCTACATCATCGTGCATCCATACATCATCGTACATCCCTACGTCACCGTGCATCCATACATCAGCGTGCATCCCTACGTCACTGTGCATCCCAACATCACCATGCATCCCAACGTCACCGTGCACCCCTACATCACCATGCACACCTACATCAACGTGCATCCCTACATCACCGTGCATCCCAACGTCACCATGCACCCCTACATCACCGTGCACCCCTACATCACCGTGCATCCCAACGTCAGGGTGCATCACAACGTCACCGTACATCCCTACATCACCGTGTACCCCGACCTCACCGTGTACCCCTACATCACCGTGCATCCCTACATCACTGTGCATCCCTACATCACCGAGCATCCCGATTTCACCGTGCATCCCTACATCACCGTGCATCCCTACATCACCGTGCATCCCAATGTCACCGTGCATCACAACGTCACCGTGCATCCCCACATCACTGTGCATCCCTACATCATTGTGCATTCCTACATCATCGTGCATCCATACATCATCGTACATCCCTACGTCACCGTGCATACATACATCAGCGTGCATCCCTACGTCACTGTGCATCCGAACATCACCATGCATCCCAACGTCACCGTGCACCCCTACATCACCGTGCACACCTACAGCAACGTGCATCCCTACATCACCGTGCATCCCAACGTCACCATGCATCCCTACATCACCGTGCATCCCATCGTAACCATGCACCCCTACATCACCGTGCACCCCTACATCACCGTGCATCCCAACGTCACGGTGCATCACAACGTCACCGTACATCCCTACATCACCGTGTACCCCGACCTCACCGTGTACCCCTACATCACCGTGCATCCCTACATCACCGTGCATCCCTACATCACCGTGCATCCCAACGTCAATGTGCATCCCAACGTCACCGTGCATCACAACGTCACCGTGCACCCCTACATCACCGAGCATCCCTACATCACCGTGCACCCCTACATCACCGTGCATCCCTACATCACCGTGCAGTCCAACGTAGCCGTGCACCCCTACATCACTGAGCATCCCAACGTCACCGTGCATCACAACGTCACCGTGCATCCCTACATCACCGTGCATCCTAACGTCGCCGTGCACCCCTACATCACCGTGCGTCCCTACATAACCGTGCAGTCCAACGTAGCCGTGCACCCCTACATCACTGAGCATCCCAACGTCACCGTGCATCCCTACATCACCGTGCATCCTAACGTTGCCGTGCACCCCTACATCACCGGTCATCCCTACATCACCGTGCGTATCTACATCACCGTGCATCCCTACATCAATGTGCAACCCAACATTACCGTGCGTACCAACGTCACCGTGCATCCCTACATCACCGTGCATCCCTATATCACCATGCATTCCAACGTCACCATGCATCCCAACGACACCCTGCATCCCAACATCACCGTGCATCCCTACATCACCGTGCATCCCAATATCACCGTGCATCTTTTTATCACCGTGCATCCCAGAGTCACTGTATATCCCAACGTCACCGTGCATCCCAACGTCACCGTGCATCCCAAAATTTTCGTGCATCCCTACATCTCCGTGCATCCCTACATCACTGTGCATCCCAGCGTCACCATGCATCCCATTGTCACCGTGCATCCCTACATCACCATGGATACCAACCTTGACATGCATCCCAAAGTCACCGTGCATCCCAACGTCACCGTGCATCCCTACATCACTGTGCATCCCTACATCACCATGCATCCCAACATCACGGTGCTTCCCAACATCACCGTGCATCCCAACGTCACCGTGCATTCCAACACTGTGCATGCCAAAGTCACCATGCATGCCAACGTCACCATGCATGCCAACGTCACCGTGAATCCCTACATCACCACGCATCCCAACGTCACCGTGAAGGCGAACATCACCGTGCACGCCGACATCACCGTGGATCCCTTCATCAACGTGCATCCCAACATCACTGTGCATCCCAATGTCACCGTGCATCCCTACATCACCGTGCCTCCCTATGTCACCGTGCATCCCAACGTCGCCGTGCACCCCTACATCACCATGCATCCCTACATCACCGTGCATCCCAACGTCGCCTTGCACCCCTACATCACCGTTCATCCCTACATCACCGTGCATCTCTACATCACCGTGCATCCCTACACACCGTGCATCCCAACGTCACCGTGCATACCAACGTCACCGTTCATCCCTACATCACCGTGCATCTCTACATCACCGTGCATCTCTACATCACCGTGCATCCCTACATCACCGTGCATCGCAACGTCACCGTGCAACCCTACTTCACCATTCATCCCTACATCACCGTGCATCTCTACATCACCATGCATCCCAATGTCACTGTGCATCCCTATATCACCATGCATCCCAATGTGACCTTGCATCCCTACATCACCGTGCATCCCAACATCACCGTGCATCCCTACATCACTGTGCATCCCAACGTAACCGTGCATCCCAACATCACCGTGCATCCCAACATCACCGAGCATCCCAACATCACCGTGCATCCCTACGTCACCGTGCATCCCTACATCACCGTGCATCCCAACATCACCATGCATCCCTACGTCACCGTGCATCCCAACATCACTGTTCATCCCTACGTCATCGTACATTCCTACGTCACCGTACATTCCTCCATCACCGTGCATCCCTACATCACCGTGCAGCACTACATCACCGTCCATCTTTACATCACCATGAATCCCAGCGTCACCATGCATCCCTGCGTCACCATGAATCCCAACATCACCATGCATCCCAATGTCACCGTGCATGCCAACATCACCATGCATCCCTACATCACCGTGCTCCCCTACATCACCGTGCCTCCCAAAGTCACTGTGCCTCCCAATGTCACCGTGCATCCCTACATCACCGTGCATCCCTACATCACCTTGCAACCCTACATAACCATGCACCCCAACGTCAACGTGCATCCCAACGTCACCGTGAACACCTACATCACCATGCACCCCTACATCACCGTGCATCCCTACATCACCATGCACCCCTACATCATCGTGCCTCCCAACATCACCGTGTATCCCAACGTCACTGTGCATCCCTACATCACCGTGCATCCCAACATCAGCGTGCATCCCTACATCACTGTGCATCCCTACATCACCGTGCATCCCAACGTCACCGTGCATCACAACGTCAACGTGCATCCCCACATCACTGTGCATCCCTACATCACCGTGCATTGCTACATCATCGTGCATCCAAACATCATCGTACATCCCTACGTCACCGTGCATCCATACATCAGCGTGCATCCCTACGTCACTGTGCATCCCAACATCACCATGCATCCCAACGTCACCGTGCACCCCTACAACACCATGCACACCTACATCAACGTGCATCCCTACATCACCGTGCATCCCAACGTCACCATGCATCCCTACATCACCGTTCATCCCAACGTCACCATGCACCCCTACATCACCGTGCACCCCTACATCACCGTGCATCCCAACGTCAGGGTGCATCACAACGTCACCGTACATCCCTACATCACCGTGTACCCCGACCTCACCATGTACCCCTACATCACCGTGCATCCCTACATCACTGTGCATCCCTACATCACCGAGCATCTCGATTTCACCGTGCATCCCTACATCACCGTGCATCCCTACATCACCGTGCATCCCTACATCACGGTGCATCCCTACATCACCGAGCATCCTACATCACCGTGCATCCCTACATCACCGTGAATCCCTATGTCACCGTGCATCCCAACGTCACTGTGCATCCCTACATCACCGTGCATCCCAACGTCACCATGCATCCCAACATCACCGTGCATCCCTACATCACCGTGCATCCCTACATCACCGTGCATCCCAACATGACCGTGCACCCCTACATCACTTTTGCATCACAACGTCACCGTGCATCCCTACATCACCGTGCATCCCTACATCACCGTGCATCCCAACGTCACCGTGCATCCCATCCTCACCGTGCACCCCTACATCACCGTGCATCCCAACGTCACCGTGCATCCCAACGTCACCATGCATCCCAATGTCACCATGCATCGCTACATCACCGTGCATCCCTACATCAACGTGCATCCCATCATCACCGTGCATCCCAACGTCACCGTGCATCCCAACGACACCGTGCATGCCAACGTCACCGTGCATGCCAACGTCACCGTGAAGGCCAACATCACCGTGCAACCTGACATCACCGTGCACCCCTACATCACCGTGCACCCCAACGTCACCGTGCGCCTCTACATCACCGTGCATCCCTACATCACAGTGCATCCCTACATCCCCGTGTGCCCCTACATCACCGTGCATCCCTACATCACCGTGCATCCCTACATCCCCGTGCATCCCTACATCACCGTGCATCCCAACGTCAATGTGCATCACAACGTCGCCGTGCACCCCTACATCACCGTTCATCCCTACATCACCGTGCATCTCTACATCACAGTGCATCCCTACATCACCGTGCATCCCAACATCACCGTGCATACCAACGTCTCCGTGCATCCCTACATCACCGTGCATCTCTACATCACAGTGCATCCCTACATCACCGTGCATCCCAACATCACCGTGCATACCAACGTCTCCGTGCATCCCTACATCACCGTGCATCCCTATATCACCATGCATTCCAACGTCACCATGCATCCCAGCGTCACCGTGCATCCCTATGTCACCGTGCATCCCTACATCACCGTGCATCCCAATATCACCGTGCATCTTTTCATCACCATGCATCCCAGAGTCACTGTATATCCCAACTTCACCGTGCATCCCAACGTCACCGTGGATCGCAACGTCACCGTGCATCCCAACATTATCATGCATCCCTACATCACCGTGCATCCCTACATCACCGTGCATCCCAACGTCAACGTGCATCCCTACGTCACCGTGCATCCCTGCATCACCGTGGATACCAACCTTGTCATGCATCCCAAAGTCACTGTGCATCCCTACGTCACCGTGCAACCCCACATTGACGTGCATCCCTACATCACCGTGCATCCCAACGTCACCGTGCACCCCTATGGCACCATGCATCCCTCCATCCATGTGCATCCATATATCACCGTGCACCCTACATCACCGTGCATCCCAACGTCACCGTGCATCCCATCCTCAACGTGCATCCCTACAACACTGTGCACCCCTACATCACCGTGCATCCCAATGTCACTGTGCATCGCTACATCACCGTGCATCCCTACATCAACGTGGATCCCATCATCACCGTGCATCCCAACGTCACCGTGCATCCCAACGACACTGTGCATGCCAACGTCACCGTGCATGCCAACGTCACCGTGAAGGCCAACATCACCGTGCACCCTGACATCACCATGCAGCCCCACATCACCGTGCATCCCTTCATCACTGTGCATCCCAATGTCACCGTGCATCCCTACATCACCGTGCATGCCAACGTCACCGTGCATCGCTACATCAGCGTGCATCCCTACGTCACCGTGCACCCCTACATCACTATGCAGCCCTACATCAACGTGCACCCCTACATCACCATGCACCCCTACATCACCGTGCAGCCCTACATCACCATGCATTCCTACATCAGCGTGCGTCCCTACATCCCCCTCCATCCCTACATCACCGTGCATCCCAACGTCAATGTGCATCACAACGTCACCATGCACCCCTACATCACCGTGCACCCTACATCACCGTGCATCCCAACATCAATGTGCATCCCAACGTCACCGTGCATCACAACGTCACAGTGCACCCCTACATCACTGAGCATCCCTACATCACCGTGCACCCCTACATCACCGTGCATCTCTACATCACCGTGCATCCCTACGTCACCATGCACCCCTACATCACCGTGCATCTCTACATCACCGTGCATCCCTACATCACCGTGCATCCCTACATCACCGTGCAAGGCAACGTCACCGTGCAACCCTACATCACCATTCATCCCTACATCACCGTGCATCTCTACATCACCATGCATCCCAATGTCACTGTGCATCCCTATATCACCATGCATCCCAAAGTGACCTTGCATTCCTACATCACCGTGCATCCCTATATCACCGTGCATCCCAACATCACCGAGCATCCCTATGTAACCGTGCATCCCAACATCACCGTGCATCCCAACATCACCGTGCAACCCTACGTCACCGTGCATCCCTACGTCACCGTGCATCCCTACGTCACCGTGCATCCCAACATCACCGTTCATCCCTACGTCACCGTACATTCCTACGTCACCGTACATTCCTACGTCACCGTGCATCCCTACATCACCGTGCATCCCCACATCACCGTGCATCCCCACATCACCGTGCATCCCAACGTCACCATGCATCCCTACATCACCGTGCAGCACTACATCACCGTGCATCTTTACATCACCATGCATCCCAGCGTCACCATTCATCCCTGCGTCACCATGAATCCCAACATCACCATGCATCCCAACGTCACCGTGCATCCCAACGTCACCGTGCATCCCAACATCACCATGCATCCCAAAGTGACCGTGCATCCCTACATCACCGTGCATCCCTACATCACCGTGCATCCCTACATCACCGTGGATACCAACCTTGACATGCATTCCATAGTCACTGTGCATTCCTACTTTACCGTGCATCCCAACGTCACCATGCATCCCAACATCACCGTGCATCCCTACATCACCGTTTATCCCTACATCACCGTGCATCCCAACATCACCGTGCACCCCTACATCACTTTTGCATCCCAACGTCACCGTGCATCCCTACATTACCGTGCATCACAACGTCACCGTGCACCCCTATGGCACCATGCATCCCTCCATCAATGTGCAACCATATATCACCGTGCACCCTACATCACCGTGCATCCCAACGTCACCGTGCATCCCATCCTCACCATGCACCCCTACATCACCGTGCATCCCAACGTCACCATGCATCCCAATGTCACCATGCATCGCTACATCACCGTGCATCCCTACATCAACGTGCATCCCATCATCACCGTGCACCCTAACGTCACCGTGCGCCTCTACATCACCGTGCATCCCTACATCACAGTGCATCCTTACATCCCCGTGTGCCCCTACATCACCGTGCATCCCTACATCCCCGTGCATCCCTACATCCCCGTGCATCCCTACATCACCGTGCATCCCAACGTCAATGTGCATCACAACGTCGCCGTGCACCCCTACATCACCGTTCATCCCTACATCACCGTGCATCTCTACATCACAGTGCATCCCTACATCACCGTGCATCCCAACATCACCGTGCATACCAACGTCTCCGTGCATCCCTACATCACCGTGCATCCCTATATCACCATGCATTCCAACATGACCATGCATCCCAACGTCACCGTGCATCCCTATGTCACCGTGCATCCCTACATCACCGTGCATCCCAATATCACCGTGCATCTTTTCATCACCGTGCATCCCAGAGTCACTGTATATCCCAACGTCACCGTGCATCCCAACGTCACCGTGGATCGCAATGTCACCGTGCATCCCAACATTATCATGCATCCCTACATCACCGTGCATCCCTACATCACCGTGCATCCCAACGTCAACGTGCATCCCTACATCACCGTGCATCCCAACGTCACTGTGCATTCCAACCTCACCGTGCACTCCCTACTTCACTGTGCACCTCTACATCACCGTGCATCCCAACGTCACCATGTATCCCATTGTCACCGTGCATCCCTGCATCACCGTGGATACCAACCTTGTCATGCATCCCAAAGTCACTGTGCATCCCTACGTCACCGTGCAACCCCACATTGACGTGCATCACTACATCACCGTGCATCCCAACGTCACCGTGCACCCCTATGGCACCATGCATCCCTCCATCAATGTACATCCATATATCACCGTGCACCCTACATCACCGTGCATCCCAACGTCACCGTGCATCCCATCCTCAACGTGCATCCCTACAACACTGTGCACCCCTACATCACCGTGCATCCCAATGTCACTGTGCATCGCTACATCACCGTGCATCCCTACATCAACGTGGATCCCATCATCACCGTGCATCCCAACGTCACCGTGAATCCCAACGACACTGTGCATGCCAACGTCACCGTGCATGCCAACGTCACCGTGAAGGCCAACATCACCGTGCACCCTGACATCACCATGCAGCCCCACATCACCGTGCATCCCTTCATCACTGTGCATCCCAATGTCACCGTGCATCCCTACATCACCATGCATGCCAACGTCACCGTGCATCGCTACATCAGCGTGCCTCCCTACGTCACCGTGCACCCCTACATCACTATGCAGCCCTACATCAACGTGCACCCCTACATCACCATGCACCCCTACATCACCGTGCAGCCCTACATCACCATGCATTCCTACATCAGCGTGCGTCCCTACATCCCCCTCCATCCCTACATCACCGTGCATCCCAACGTCAATGTGCATCACAACGTCACCATGCACCCCTACATCACCGTGCACCCTACATCACCGTGCATCCCAACATCAATGTGCATCCCAACGTCACCGTGCATCACAACGTCACAGTGCACCCCTACATCACTGAGCATCCCTACATCACCGTGCACCCCTACATCACCGTGCATCTCTACATCACCGTGCATCCCTACGTCACCATGCACCCCTACATCACCGTGCATCTCTACATCACCGTGCATCCCTACATCACCGTGCATCCCTACATCACCGTGCAAGGCAACGTCACCGTGCAACCCTACATCACCATTCATCCCTACATCACCGTGCATCTCTACATCACCATGCATCCCAATGTCACTGTGCATCCCTATATCACCATGCATCCCAAAGTGACCTTGCATTCCTACATCACCGTGCATCCCTATATCACCGTGCATCCCAACATCACCGAGCATCCCTATGTAACCGTGCATCCCAACATCACCGTGCATCCCAACATCACCGTGCAACCCTACGTCACTGTGCATCCCTACGTCACCGTGCATCCCTACGTCACCGTGCATCCCTACGTCACCGTGCATCGCTACATCACCGTGCATCCCAACATCACCGTGCATCCCTACGTCACCGTGCATCCCAACATCACCGTTCATCCCTACGTCACCGTACATTCCTACGTCACCGTACATTCCTACATCACCGTGCATCCCCACATCACCGTGCATCCCCACATCACCGTGCATCCCAACGTCACCATGCATCCCTACATCACCGTGCAGCACTACATCACCGTGCATCTTTACATCACCATGCATCCCAGCGTCACCATTCATCCCTGCGTCACCATGAATCCCAACATCACCATGCATCCCAACGTCACCGTGCATCCCAACGTCACCGTGCATCCCAACATCACCATGCATCCCAAAGTGACCGTGCATCCCTACATCACCGTGCATCCCTACATCACCGTGCATCCCTACATCACCGTGGATACCAACCTTGACATGCATTCCATAGTCACTGTGCATTCCTACTTCACCGTGCATCCCAACGTCACCATGCATCCCAACATCACCGTGCATCCCTACATCACCGTTTATCCCTACATCACCGTGCATCCCAACATCACCGTGCACCCCTACATCACTTTTGCATCCCAACGTCACCGTGCATCCCTACATTACCGTGCATCACAACGTCACCGTGCACCCCTATGGCACCATGCATCCCTCCATCAATGTGCAACCATATATCACCGTGCACCCTACATCACCGTGCATCCCAACGTCACCGTGCATCCCATCCTCACCATGCACCCCTACATCACCGTGCATCCCAACGTCACCATGCATCCCAATGTCACCATGCATCGCTACATCACCGTGCATCCCTACATCAACGTGCATCCCATCATCACCGTGCACCCTAACGTCACCGTGCGCCTCTACATCACCGTGCATCCCTACATCACAGTGCATCCTTACATCCCCGTGTGCCCCTACATCACCGTGCATCCCTACATCACCGTGCATCCCTACATCCCCGTGCATCCCTACATCACCGTGCATCCCAACGTCAATGTGCATCACAACGTCGCCGTGCACCCCTACATCACCGTTCATCCCTACATCACCGTGCATCTCTACATCACAGTGCATCCCTACATCACCGTGCATCCCAACATCACCGTGCATACCAACGTCTCCGTGCATCCCTACATCACCGTGCATCCCTATATCACCATGCATTCCAACATGACCATGCATCCCAACGTCACCGTGCATCCCTATGTCACCGTGCATCCCTACATCACCGTGCATCCCAATATCACCGTGCATCTTTTCATCACCGTGCATCCCAGAGTCACTGTATATCCCAACGTCACCGTGCATCCCAACGTCACCGTGGATCGCAATGTCACCGTGCATCCCAACATTATCATGCATCCCTACATCACCGTGCATCCCTACATCACCGTGCATCCCAACGTCAACGTGCATCCCTACATCACCGTGCATCCCAACGTCACTGTGCATTCCAACCTCACCGTGCACTCCCTACTTCACTGTGCACCTCTACATCACCGTGCATCCCAACGTCACCATGCATCCCATTGTCACCGTGCATCCCTGCATCACCGTGGATACCAACCTTGTCATGCATCCCAAAGTCACTGTGCATCCCTACGTCACCGTGCAACCCCACATTGACGTGCATCCCTACATCACTGTGCATCCCAACGTCACCGTGCACCCCTATGGCACCATGCATCCCTCCATCAATGTACATCCATATATCACCGTGCACCCTACATCACCGTGCATCCCAACGTCACCGTGCATCCCATCCTCAACGTGCATCCCTACAACACTGTGCACCCCTACATCACCGTGCATCCCAATGTCACTGTGCATCGCTACATCACCGTGCATCCCTACATCAACGTGGATCCCATCATCACCGTGCATCCCAACGTCACCGTGAATCCCAACGACACTGTGCATGCCAACGTCACCGTGCATGCCAACGTCACCGTGAAGGCCAACATCACCGTGCACCCTGACATCACCATGCAGCCCCACATCACCGTGCATCCCTTCATCACTGTGCATCCCAATGTCACCGTGCATCCCTACATCACCATGCATGCCAACGTCACCGTGCATCGCTACATCAGCGTGCCTCCCTACGTCACCGTGCACCCCTACATCACTATGCAGCCCTACATCAACGTGCACCCCT
Organism: Carcharodon carcharias; assembly: GCF_017639515.1. Taxonomy (NCBI): domain Eukaryota; kingdom Metazoa; phylum Chordata; class Chondrichthyes; order Lamniformes; family Lamnidae; genus Carcharodon; species Carcharodon carcharias. The sequence goes on along the minus strand of NC_054487.1, from coordinate 89,143,968 downwards.
ACATCACCATGCACCCCTACATCACCGTGCAGCCCTAAATCACCATGCATTCCTACATCAGCGTGCGTCCCTACATCCCCCTCCATCCCTACATCACCGTGCATCCCAACGTCAATGTGCATCACAACGTCACCATGCACCCCTACATCACCGTGCACCCTACATCACCGTGCATCCCAACATCAATGTGCATCCCAACGTCACCGTGCATCACAACGTCACCGTGCACCCCTACATCACTGAGCATCCCTACATCACCGTGCACCCCTACATCACCGTGCATCTCTACATCACCGTGCATCCCTACGTCACCGTGCATCCCTACATCACCGTGCATCCCTACATCACCGTGCAAGGCAACGTCACCGTGCAACCCTACATCACCATTCATCCCTACATCACCGTGCATCTCTACATCACCATGCATCCCAATGTCACTGTGCATCCCTATATCACCATGCATCCCAAAGTGACCTTGCATTCCTACATCACCGTGCATCCCTATATCACCGTGCATCCCAACATCACCGAGCATCCCTATGTAACCGTGCATCCCAACATCACCGTGCATCCCAACATCACCGTGCAACCCTACGTCACCGTGCATCCCTACGTCACCGTGCATCCCTACGTCACCGTGCATCCCTACGTCACCGTGCATCGCTACATCACCGTGCATCCCAACATCACCGTGCATCCCTACGTCACCGTGCATCCCAACATCACCGTTCATCCCTACGTCACCGTACATTCCTACGTCACCGTGCATCCCAACGTCACCGTGCAACCCAACATCACCATGCATCCCAACGTGACCGTGCATCCCTACATCACCGTGCATCCCTACGTCACCGTGCATCCCTATATCACCGTGGATACCAACCTTGACATGCATCCCATAGTCACTGTGCATCCCTACATCACCGTGCATCCCAACGTCACCATGCATCCCAACATCACCGTGCATCCCTACATCACCGTGCATCCCTACATCACCGTGCATCCCTACATCACCATGCCTCCCAACGTCACCGTGCAAACCTAAATCACTTTTGCATCCCAACGTCACTGTGCATCCCTACATCACCGTGCATCCCTACATCACCGTGCATCCCAACGTCACCGTGCACCCCTATGGCACCATGCATCCCTCCATCAATGTGCATCCATATATCACCATGCACCCTACATCACCGTGCATCCCAACGTCACCGTGCATCCCATCCTCACCGTGCACCCCTACATGACCGTGCATCCCAACGTCACCATGCATCCCAATGTCACCTTGCATCGCTACATCACCGTGCATTCCCACATCAACGTGCATCCCATCATCACCATGCATCCCAACATCACCGTGCATCACAACGCCACCGTGCACCCCTACATCACCGAGCATCCCTACATCACCGTGCATCCCTACATGACTGTGCATCCCAACGTCACCGTGCTTCCCTACATCAGCATGCATCCCTACATCACCGTGCATCAAAACGTCACCGTGCATCACAACATCACCATGCACCCCTACATCACCATGCACCCCTACATCACCATGCATCGCAACATCACCGTGCATCCCAACGTCACCGTGCATCCCAACATCAACGTTGATCCCTACATCACCATGCATCCCTACATCACCGTGCATCACAACGTCACCGTGCATTCCCACATCACTGTGCATCCCTACATCACCGTGCATTCCTACATCACCGTGCATCCCTACATCACCGTGCATCCCTACATCACCGTGCATCCCAACGTCAATGTGCATCCCAACGTCACCATGCATCCCAACGTCGCCGTGCACCCCTACATCACCGTGCATCCCTACATCACCGAGCATCCCAACGTTGCTGTGCAGCCCTACATCACCGTTCATCCCTACATCACCGTGCATCTCAACATCACCGTGCATCCCTACATCACCGAGCATCGCAACGTCACTGTGCATACCAACGTCACCGTTCATCCCTACATCACCATGCATCCCAACGTCACCATGCAGCCCTACATCACCGTGCATCTCTACATCGCCGTGCATCCCTACATCACCGTGCATCCCTACATCACCGGGCATCGCAACGTCACCGTGCAACCCTACATCACCATTCATCCCTACATCACCGTGCATCTCTACATCACCATGCATCCCAATGTCACTGTGCATCCCTATATCACCATGCATCCCAATGTGACCTTGCATCCCTACATCACCGTGCATCCCTACATCACCGTGCATCCCAACATCACCGTGCATCCCTACGTAACCGTGCATCCCTACATCACCGTGCATCCCTACCTCACCGTGCATCCCAACATCACCGTGCAACCCTACGTCACCGTGCATCCCTACGTCACCGTGCATCCCAACATCACCGTGCATCCTAACGTCACCGTGCATCCCTACATCACCGTGCATCCCAACATCACCGTGCATCCCCACATCACCGTGCATCCCAACGTCACCATGCATCCCTACATCACCCTGCAGCACTATATCACCGTGCATCTTTACATCACCATGCATCCCAGTGTCACCATGCATCCCTGCGTCACCATGAATCCCAACATCACCATGCATCCCAACGTCACCGTTCACCCCTACATCACCGTGCACACCTACATCAACGTGCATCCCTACATCACCGTGCATCCCAATGTCACCATGCATCCCTACATCACTGTGCATCCCAACGTCACCATGCACCCCTACATCACCGTGCACCCCTACATCACGGTTCATCCCAACGACACGGTGCATCACAACGTCACCGTACATCCCTACATCACCGTGTACCCCGACCTCACCGTGTACCCCTACATCACCGTGCATCCCTACATCACTGTGCATCCCTACATCACCGTGCATCCCAACGTCAATGTGCATCCCAACGTCACCGTGCACCCCTACATCACCGAGCATCCCTACATCACCGTGCACCCCTACATCACCGTGCATCCCTACATCACCGTGCATCCCAACGTCGCCATGCACCCCTACATCACCGTGCATCCCTACATCACCGTGCATCCCAACGTCGCCGTGCACCCCTACATCACCGTTAATCCCTACATCACCATGCATCTCTGCATCACCGTGCAACCCTACATCACCGTGCATCCCAACGTCACCGTGCATACCAACGTCACCGTTCATCCCTACATCACCGTGCATCCCAATGTCACCATGCACCCCTACATCACCATGCATCTCTACATCACCGTGCATCCCGACATCACCGTGCATCCCTACATCACCGTGCAAGGCAACGTCACCGTGCAACCCTACATCACCATTCATCCCTACATCACCGTGCATCTCTACATCACCATGCATCCCAATGTCACTGTGCATCCCTATATCACCATGCATCCCAATGTGACCTTGCATCCCTACATCACCATGCATCCCTATATCACCGTGCATCCCAACATCACTGAGCATCCCTATGTAACCGTGCATCCCAACATCACCGTGCATCCCAACATCACCGTGCATCCCTACGTAACCGTGCATCCCAACATCACCGTGCAACCCTACGTCACCGTGCATCCCTACGTCACCGTGCATCCCAACATCACCGTGCATCCCTACGCCACCGTGCATCCCTACATCACCGTGCACCCCTACATCACCTTACATCCCAACGTCACCGTGCATCCCCACATCACCGTGCATCCCCACATCACCGTGCATCCCAACGTCACCATGCATCCCTACATCACCGTGCAGCACTACATCACCGTGCATCTTTACATCAACATGCATCCCAGCGTCACCATGCATCCCTGCGTCACCATGAATCCCAACATCACCATGCATCCCAATGTCACCGTGCATCCCAACATCACCGTGCATCCCAACATCACCATGCTTCAGAACGTGACCGTGCATCCCTACATCACCGTGCATCCCTACGTCACCGTGCATCCCTACATCACCGTGGATACCAACCTGGACATGCATCCCATAGTCACTGTGCATCCCTACTTCACCGTGCATCCCAACGTCACCATGCATCCCAACATCACCGTGCATCCCAACGTCACCGTGCATCCCTACATCACCGTGCATCACAAGGTCACCGTGCACCCCTATGGCACCATGCATCCCTCCATCTATGTGCATCCATATATCACCGTGCACCCTACATCACCGTGCATCCCAACGTCACCGTGCATCCCCTCCTCACCGTGCACCCCTACATCACCGTGCATCCCAACGTCACCATGCATCCCAATATCACCATGCCTCGCTACATCACCGTGCATCCCTACATCAACGTGCATCCCATCATCACCGTGCATCCCAACATCACCATGCATCCCAACGACACTGTGCATGCTAACGTCACCGTGCATGCCAACGTCAACGTGAAGGCCAACATCACCGTGCAACCTGACATCACCATGCATCCCCACATCACCGTGTATCCCTACATCACCGTGCATCCCAATGTCACCGTGCAACCCTACATCACCGTGCATCCCTACATCACCGTGCATGCCAACGTCACCGTGCATCCCTACGTCACCGTGCATCCCTACATCACCGTGCACCCCTACATCACCGTGCACCCCTACATCACCGTGCATCCCTACATCACCGTGCACCCCTACATCACCGTGCACCTCTACATCACCGTTCACCCCAACGTCACCGTGCGCCTCTACATCACCGTGCATCCCTACATCACTGTGCATACCTACATCCCCATGTGCCCCTACATCACCGTGCATCCCTACATCCCCGTGCATCCCTACATCACCGTGCATCCCTACATCACCATGCATCCCTACATCACCATGCATCCCAACGTCACCGTGCATCCTACATCATCGTGCATCCATACATCAGCGTGCATCCCAACATCAATGTGCATCCCAACGTCACCGTGCATCACAACGTCACCGTGCACCCCTACATCACCGAGCATCCCTACATCACCATGTATCCCTACATCACCGTGCATCCCTACATCACCATGTATCCCTACGTCACGGTGCATCCCTACATCAGCATGCATCCCTACATCACCGTGCATCCCTACATCACCATGCATCCCAACGTCACCGTGCATCCTACATCAGCGTGCATCCATACATCAGCGTGCATCCCTACGTCACTTTGCATCCCAACATCACCATGCATCCCAATGTCACCATGCATCCCTACATCACCGTGTAGCACTACATCACCGTGCATCTTTACATCACCATGCATCCCAGCGTGACCATGCATCCCTGTGTCACCATGAATCCCAACATCACCATGCATCCCAACGTCACCGTGCATCCCAACGTCACCGTGCAACCCAACATCACCATGCATCCCAACGTGACCGTGCATCCCTACATCACCGTGCATCCCTACGTCACCGTGCATCCCGACATCACCGTGGATACCAACCTTGACATGCATCCCATAGTCACTGTGCATCCCTACATCACCGTGCATCCCAACGTCACCATGCATCCCAACATCACCGTGCATCCCTACATCACCGTGCATCCCTACATCACCGTGCATCCCAACATCACCGTGCACCCCTACATCACTTTTGCATCCCAACATCACCGTGCATCCCTACATCACCATGCATCACAACGTCACCGTGCACCCCTACGGCACCATGCATGCCTCCATCTATGTGCATCCATATATCACCGTGCACCCTACATCACCGTGCATCCCAACGTCACCGTGCATCCCATCCTCACCGTGCACCCCTACATCACCGTGCATCCCAACGTCACCATGCATCCCAATGTCACCATGCATTGCTACATCACCGTGCATCCCTACATCACCTTACATCCCAACGTCACCGTGCATCCCCACATCACCGTGCATCCCCACATCACCGTGCATCCCAACGTCACCATGCATCTCTACATCACCGTGCAGCACTACATCACCGTGCATCTTTACATCAACATGCATCCCAGCGTCACCATGCATCCCTGCGTCACCATGAATCCCAACATCACCATGCATCCCAACGTCACCGTGCATGCCAACATCACCGTGCTTCCCAACATCTCCATGCATCCCAACGTGACCGTGCATCCCTACATCACCGTGCATCCCTACGTCACCGTGCATCCCTACATCACCGTGGATACCAACCTTGACATGCATCCCATAGTCACTGTGCATCCCTACATCACCTTGCATCCCAACGTCACCATGCATCCCAACATCACCGTGCATCACTACATCACCGTGCATCCCTACATCACCGTGCATCACAACGTCACCGTGCACCCCTATGGCACCATGCATCCCTCCATCTATGTGCATCCATATATCACCGTGCACCCTACATCACCGTGCATCCCAACGTCACCGTGCATCCCATCCTCACCGTGCACCCCTACATCACCGTGCATCCCAACGTCACCATGCATCCCAATGTCACCATGCATCGCTACATCACCGTGCATCCCTACATCAACGTGCATCCCATCATCACCGCGCATCCCAACATCACCGTGCATCCCAACGACACTGTGCATGCCAACGTCACCGTGCATGCCAACGTCACCGTGAAGGCAAACATCACCGTGCAACCTGACATCACCATGCATCCCCACATCACCGTGTATCCCTACATCACTGTGCATCCCAATGTCACCGTGCATCCCTACATCACCGTGCATCCCTACATCAACGTGCACCCCTACATCACCGTGCACCCCTACATCACCGTGCATCCCTACATCACCGTGCACCCCAACGTCACCGTGCGCCTCTACATCACCGTGCATCCCTACATCACCGTGCATCCCTACATCCTAATGTGCCCCTACATCACCGTGCATCCCTACATCCCCGTGCATCCCTACATCAGCGTGCACCCCTACATCACCGTGCATCCCAACGTCAATGTGCATCACAACGTCACCATGCACCCCTACATCACCATGCACCCTACATCACCATGCATCCCTACATCACCGTGCATCCCAACATGAATGTGCAACCCAACGTCACCGTGCATCACAACGTCACCGTGCACCCCTACATCACCGAGCATCCCTACATCACCGTGCATCCCTACATCACTGTGCATCCCTACGTCACCGTGCATCCCTACATCAGCATGCATCCCTACATCACCGTGCATCCCTACATCACCATGCATCCCAACGTCACCGTGCATTCTACATCATCTTGCATCGATACATCATCGTACATCCCTACGTCACTTTGCATCCCAACATGACCATGCATCCCAACGTCACCGTGCACCCCTACATCACCGTGCACACCTACATCACCGTGCACCCTACATCACCGTGCATCCCTACATCACCGTGCATCCCAACATCAATGTGCATCCCAACGTCACCGTGCATCACAACGTCACTGTGCTGCCCTACATCACCGAGCATCCCTACATCACCGTGCATCCCTACATCACCGTGCATCCCTACATCACCGTGCATCCCTACGTCACCGTGCATCCCTACATCAGCGTGCATCCCTACATCACCGTGCATCCCTACATCACCGTGCATCCCAACGTCACCGTGCATCCCCACATCACTGTGCATCCCTACATCACCGTGCATTCCTACATCATCGTGCATCCATACATCAGGGTGCATCCCTACGTCACTGTGCATCCCAACATCACCATGCATCCCAACGTCACCGTGCACCCATACATCACCGTGCACACCTACATCACCGTGCATCCCTACATCACCGTGCATCCCAATGTCACCATGCATCCCTACATCACCGTGCATCCCAACGTCACCATGCAGCCCTACATCACCATGCACCCCTACATCACGGTTCATCCCAACGTCACGGTGCATCACAACGTCACCGTACATCCCTACCTCATCGTGTACCCCGACCTCACCGTGTACCCCTACATCATCGTGCATCCCTACATCACTGTGCATCCCTACATCACCGTGCATCCCAACGTCAATGTGCATCCCAATGTCACCGTGCATCACAACGTCACCGTGCACCCCTACATCACCGTGCATGCCAACATCACCGTGCATCCCTACGTCACCGTGCATCCCTACATCACCGTGCATCCCTACATCAACGTGCACCCCTACATCACCGTGCACCCCTACATCACCGTGCATCCCTACATCACCGTGCACCCCAACGTCACCGTGCGCCTCTACATCACCGTGCATCCCTACATCACCGTGCATCCCTACATCCTAATGTGCCCCTACATCACCGTGCATCCCTACATCCCCGTGCATCCCTACATCAGCGTGCACCCCTACATCACCGTGCATCCCAATGTCAATGTGCATCACAACGTCACCATGCACCCCTACATCACCATGCACCCTACATCACCATGCATCCCTACATCACCGTGCATCCCAACATGAATGTGCAACCCAACGTCACCGTGCATCACAACGTCACCGTGCACCCCTACATCACCGAGCATCCCTACATCACCGTGCATCCCTACATCACCGTGCATCCCTACGTCACCGTGCATCCCTACATCAGCATGCATCCCTACATCACCGTGCATCCCTACATCACCATGCATCCCAACGTCACCGTGCATTCTACATCATCTTGCATCGATACATCATCGTACATCCCTACGTCACTTTGCATCCCAACATGACCATGCATCCCAACGTCACCGTGCACCCCTACATCACCGTGCACACCTACATCACCGTGCACCCTACATCACCGTGCATCCCTACATCACCGTGCATCCCAACATCAACGTGCTTCCCATCGTCACCGTGCATCACAACGTCACTGTGCTGCCCTACATCACCGAGCATCCCTACATCACCGTGCATCCCTACATCACCGTGCATCCCTACATCACTGTGCATCCCTACGTCACCGTGCATCCCTACATCAGCGTGCATCCCTACATCACCGTGCATCCCTACATCACCGTGCATCCCAACGTCACCGTGCATCAGAACGTCACCGTGTATCCCCACATCACTGTGCATCCCTACATCACCGTGCATTCCTACATCATCGTGCATCCATACATCAGGGTGCATCCCTACGTCACTGTGCATCCCAACATCACCATGCATCCCAACGTCACCGTGCACCCATACATCACCGTGCACACCTACATCACCGTGCATCCCTACATCACCGTGCATCCCAATGTCACCATGCATCCCTACATCACCGTGCATCCCAACGTCACCATGCAGCCCTACATCACCGTGCACCCCTACATCACGGTTCATCCCAACGTCACGGTGCATCACAACGTCACCGTACATCCCTACCTCATCGTGTACCCCGACCTCACCGTGTACCCCTACATCATCGTGCATCCCTACATCACTGTGCATCCCTACATCACCGTGCATCCCAACGTCAATGTGCATCCCAACGTCACCGTGCATCACAACGTCACCGTGCACCCCTACATCAACGTGCATCCCTACATCACCGTGCATCCCAACGTCACCGTGCACCCCTACATCACCGTGCATCCCTACATCACCGTGCATCCCAACGTCGCCGTGCACCCCTACATCACCGTTCATCCCTACATCACCGCGCATCTCTACATCACCGTGCATCCCAACGTCACCGTGCATCCCAACGTCACCATGCATACCAACGTCACTGTTCATCCCTACATCACCGTGCATCCCAACGTCACCATGCACCCCTACATCACCGTGCATCTCTACATCACCGTGCATCCCTACATCACCGTGCATCCCTACATCACCGTGCATCTCTACATCACCATGCATCCCAATGTCACTGTGCATCCCTGTATCACCATGCATCCCAATGTGACTTTGCATCCCTACATCACCGTGCATCCCTATATCTCCCTGCATCCCAACATCACCAAGCATCCCTATGTAACCGTGCATCCCAACATCACCGTGCATCCCAACATCACCGTGCATCCCTACGTAACCGTGCATCCCAACATCACCGTGCAACCCTACGTCACCGTGCATCCCTACGTCACCGTGCATCCCAACATTACCGTGCATCCCTACGTCACTGTGCATCCCAGCATCACCGTGCACCCCTACATCACTTTTGCATCCCAACGTCACCGTGCATCCCTACATCACTGTGCATCCCCACAACACCGTGCATCCCAACGTCACCGTGCATCCCTAGGGCACCATGCATCCCTCCATCAATGTGCATCCATATATCACCATGCACCCTACATCACAGTGCATCCCAACGTCACCGTGCATCCCATCCTCACCGTGCACCCCTACATCACCGTGCATCCCAACGTCACCATGCATCCCAATGTCACCATGCATCGCTACATCACCGTGCATCCCTACATCAACGTGCATCCCATCATCACCGTGCATCCCAATGTCACCGTGCATCCCAACAAAACTGTGTATGCCAACATCACCGTGCATGCCAACATCACCGTGCATGCCAACATCACCGTGAAGGCCAACATCACCGTACATCCCTACATCGCTGTGCATCCCAATGTCACAGTGCATCCCTACATCACCGTGCATCCCTACATCACCTTGCATGCCAACGTCACTGTGCATCCCTACATCACCGTGCATCCCTACATCACCGTGCACCCCTACATCACCGTGCACCCCTACATCAACGTGCACCCCTACATCACCGTGCACCCCTACATCACCGTGCACCCCAATGTCACCGTGCGCCTCTACATCACCGTGCTTCCCTACATCACTGTGCACCCCTACATCCCCATGTGCCCCTACATCACCGTGCATCCCTACATCACCGTGCATCCCTACATCCCCGTGCATCCCTACATCACCGTGCACCCCTACATCACCGTGCATCCCAACGTCAATGTGCATCACAACGTCACCATGCACCCCTACATCACCGTGCACCCTACATCACCGTGCATCCCTACATCACCGTGCATCCCAACATCAATGTGCATCCCAACGTCACCATGCATCACAACGTCACCGTGCACCCCTACATCACTGAGCATCCCTACATCACCGTGCATCCCTACATCACCGTGCATCCCTACATCACCGTGCATCCCTACGTCATCGTGCATCCCTACATCAGCATGCATCCCTACATCACCGTGCATCCCTACATCACCATGCATCCCAACGTCACCGTGCATTCTACATCATCGTGCATCCATACATCATCGTACATCCCTACGTCACCGTGCATCCATACATCAGCGTGCATCCCTACGTCACTTTGCATCCCAACATCACCATGCATCCCAATGTCACCGTGCACCCCTACATCACCGTGCACACCTACATCACCGTGCTCCCTACATCACCGTGCATCCCTACATCACCGTGCATCCCAACATCAATGTGCATCCCAACGTCACCGTGCATCACAACGTCACCATGCTGCCCTACATCACCGAGCATCCCTACATCACCGTGCATCCCAACATCACCGTGCATCCCTACATCACCGTGCATCCCTACATCAGCATGCATCCCTACATCACCGTGCATCCCTACATCACCGTGCATCCCAACGTCATCGTGCATCACAACGTCACCGTGCATCCCCACATCGCTGTGCATCCCTACATCACCGTGCATTCCTACATCATCGTGCATCCATACATCATCGTACATCCCTACGTCACCGTGCATCCATACATCAGCGTGCATCCCTACGTCACTGTGCATCCCAACATCACCATGCATCCCAACGTCACCGTGCACACCTACATCAACGTGCATCCCTACATCACCGTGCATCGCAATGTCACCATGCATCCCTACATCACCGTGCATCCCAACGTCACCATGCACCCCTACATCACCGTGCACCCCTACATCACGGTTCATCCCAACGTCACGGTGCATCACAACGTCACCATACATCCCTACATCATCGTGTACCCCGACCTCACCGTGTACCCGACATCATCGTGCATCCCTACATCACTGTGCATCCCTACATCACCGTGCATCCCAACGTCAATGTGCATCCCAACGTCACCGTGCATCACAACGTCACCTTGCACCTCTACATCACCGAGCATCCCTACATCACCGTGCACCCCTACATCACCATGCATCCCTACATCACCGTGCATCCCAACGTCGCCGTGCACCCCTACATCACCGTGCATCCCTACATCACCGTGCATCCCAACATCGCCGTGCACCCCTACATCACCGTTCATCCCTACATCACCGTGCATCTCTACATCACCGTGCATCCCTACGTCACCGTGCATCCCAACGTCACCGTGCATACCAATGTCACCGTTCATCCCTACATCACCGTGCATCCCAACGTCACCATGCACCCCTACATCACCGTGCATCTCTACATCAGCGTGCATCCCTACATCACCGTGCATCCCTACATCACCGGGCATCGCAACGTCACCGTGCAACCCTACATCACCATTCATCCCTACATCACCGTGCATCTCTACATCACCATGCATCCCAATGACACTGTGCATCCCTGTATCACCATGCATCCCAATGTGACCTTGCATCCCTACATCACCGTGCATCCCTATATCACCCTGCATCCCAACATCACCGAGCATCCCTATGTAACCGTGCATCCCAACATCAGCGTGCATCCCAACATCACCGTGCATCCCTACGTCACCGTGCATCCCTACGTCACCGTGCATCCCAACATCACCGTGCATCCCTACGTCACCGTGCATCCCTACATCACCGTGCATCCCAACATCACCGTTCATCCCTACGTCACCGTGCATCCCAACATCACCGTTCATCCCTACGTCACCATACATTCCTACGTCACCGTACATTCCTACGTCACCGTGCATCGCTACATCGCCGTGCACCCCTACATCACCTTACATCCCAACATCACCGTGCATCCCAACGTCACCGTGCATCCCAACATCACCATGCATCCCAATGTGACCTTGCATCCCTACATCACCGTGCATCCCTATATCACCCTGCATCCCAACATCACCGAGCATCCCTATGTAACCGTGCATCCCAACATCAGCGTGCATCCCAACATCACCGTGCATCCCTACGTCACCGTGCATCCCTACGTCACCGTGCATCCCAACATCACCGTGCATCCCTACGTCACCGTGCATCCCTACATCACCGTGCATCCCAACATCACCGTGCATCCCTACGTCACTGTGCATCCCAACATCACCGTTCATCCCTACGTCACCGTACATTCCTACGTCACCGTACATTCCTACGTCACCGTGCATCGCTACATCACCATGGATACCAACCTTGACATGCATCCCATAGTCACTGTGCATCCCTACATCACCGTGCATCCCAACGTCACCATGCATCCCAACATCACCGTGCATCCCTACATCACCATGCATCCCTACATCACTGTGCATCCCTACATCACCGTGCATCACAACATCACCGTGCACCCCTACATCACTTTTGCATCCCAACGTCACCGTGCATCCCTACATCACTGTGCATCCCTACATCACCGTGCATCCCAACGTCACCGTGCACCCCTAGGGCACCATGCATCCCTCCATCAATGTGCATCCATATATCACCGTGCACCCTACATCACCGTGCATCCCAACGTCACCATGCATCCCAATGTCACCATGCATCGCTACATCACCGTGCATCCCTACATCAACGTGCATCCCATCATCACCGTGCATCCCAATGTCACCGTGCATCCCAACGAAACTGTGCATGCCAACATCACCGTGCATGCCAACGTCACCGTGAAGGCCAACATCACCGTACATCCCTACATCACTGTGCATCCCAATGTCACCGTGAATCCCTACATCACCGTGCATCCCTACATCACCGTGCATGCCAACGTCACTGTGCATCCCTACATCACCGTGCATCCCTCCATCACCGTGCACCCCTACATCACCGTGCACCCCTACATCAACGTGCACCCCTACATCACCGTGCACCCCTACATCACCGTGCACTCCAAAGTCACTGTGCGCCTCTACATCACCGTGCACCCCTACATCACCGTGCACCCCTACATCAACGTGCACCCCTACATCACCGTGCACCCCAAAGTCACCGTACGCCTCTACATCACCGTGCATCCCTACATCACCGTGCACCCCTACATCCCCATGTGCCCCTACATCACCGTGCATCCCTACATCACCGTGCATCCCAACGTCAATGTGCATCACAACGTCACCATGCACCCCTACATCACCATGCACCCGACATCACCGTGCATCCCTACATCACCGTGCATCCGAACATCAATGTGCACCCAACGTCACCGTGCATCACAACGTCACCGTGCACCCCTACATCACCGAGCATCCCTACATCACCGTGCATCCCTACATCACCGTGCATCCCTACATCCCCGTGCATCCCTACATCACCGTGCACCCCTACATCACCGTGCATCCCAACGTCAATGTGCATCACAACGTCACCATGCACCCCTACATCACCATGCACTCGACATCACCGTGCATCCCTACATCACCGTGCATCCAAACATCAATGTGCATCCCAACGTCACCGTGCATCACAACGTCACCGTGCACCCCTACACCACCGTGCACCCCTACATCACCGTGCATCCCTACATCACCGTGCATCCCAACATCAATGTGCATCCCAACGTCACTGTGCATCACAACGTCACCGTTCACCCCTACATCACCGAGCATCCTTACATCACCGTGCACCCCTACATCACCGTGCATCCCTACATCACCGTGCATCCCAACGTCACCATGCACCCCTACATCACCGTGCACCCCTACATCACGGTTCATCCCAACGTCACGGTGCATCACAACGTCACCGTACATCCCTACATCATCGTGTACCCCGACCTCAGCGTGTACCCCTACATCATCGTGCATCCCTACATCACTGTGCATCCCTACATCACCATGCATCCCAACGTCAATGTGCATCCCAACGTCACCGTGCATCACAACGTCACCGTGCACCCCTACATCACCGAGCATCCCTACATCACCGTGCATCCCAACGTCGCCGTGCACCCCTACATCACCGTGCATCCCTACATCACCGTGCATCCCAACGTCGCCGTGCACCCCTACATCACCGTTCATCCCTACATCACCGTGCATCTCTACATCACCGTGCATCCCTACGTCACCGTGCATCCCAACGTCACCGTGCATACCAACGTCACCGTTCATCCCTACATCACCGTGCATCCCAACGTCACCATGCACCCCTACATCACCGTGCATCTCTACATCACCATGCATCCCAATGTCACTGTGCATCCCTGTATCACCATGCATCCCAATGTGACCTTGCATCCCTACATCACCGTGCATCCCTATAACACCTTGCATCCCAACATCACCGAGCATCCCTATGTAACCGTGCATCCCAACATCACCGTGCATCCCAACATCACCGTGCATCCCTACGTCACCGTGCATCCCTACGTCACCGTGCATCCCAACATCACCGTGCATCCCTACATCACCTTACATCCCAACATCACCGTGCATCCCAACGTCACCGTGCATCCCAACATCACCATGCATCCCAACGTGACCGTGCATCCCTACATCACCGTGCATCCCTACGTCACCGTGCAACGCTACATCACCATGGATACCAACCTTGACATGCATCCCATAGTCACTGTGCATCCCTACATCACCGTGCATCTCAACGTCACCATGCATCCCAACATCACCGTGCATCCCTACATCACCATGCATCCCTACATCATCGTGCATCCCTACATCACCGTGCATCCCAACATCACCGTGCACCCCTACATCACTTTTGCATCCCAACGTCACCGTGCATCCCTACATCACTGTGCATCCCTACATCACCGTGCATCCCAACGTCACCGTGCACCCCTAGGGCACCATGCATCCCTCCATCAATGTGCATCCATATATCACCGTGCACCCTACATCACCGTGCATCCCAACGTCACCGTGCATCCCATCCTCACCGTGCATCCCTACATCACCGTGCATCCCAACGTCACCATGCATCCCAATGTCACCATGCATCGCTACATCACCGTGCATCCCTACATCAACGTGCATCCCATCATCACCGTGCATCCCAATGTCACCGTGCATCCCAATGAAACTGTGCATGCCAACATCACCATGCATGCCAACGTCACCGTGAAGGCCAACATCACCGTACATCCCTACATCACTGTGCATCCCAATGTCACCGTGCATCCCTACATCACCGTGCATCCCTACATCACCGTGCATGCCAACGTCACCGTGCATCCCTACATCACCGTGCACCCCTACATCACCGTGCACCCCAAAGTCACCGTGCGCCTCTACATCACCGTGCATCCCTACATCACCGTGCACCCCTACATCCCCATGTGCCCCTACATCACCGTGCATCCCTACATCACCGTGCATCCCTACATCCCCGTGCATCCCTACATCACCGTGCACCCCTACATCACCGTGCATCCCAACGTCAATGTGCATCACAACGTCACCATGCACCCCTACATCACCATGCACCCGACATCACCGTGCATCCCTACATCACCGTGCATCCGAACATCAATGTGCACCCAACGTCACCGTGCATCACAACGTCACCGTGCACCCCTACATCACCGAGCATCCCTACATCACCGTGCATCCCTACATCACCGTGCATCCCTACATCCCCGTGCTTCCCTACATCACCGTGCACCCTACATCACCGTGCATCCCAACGTCAATGTGCATCACCACGTCACCATGCATCCCTACATCACCATGCACCCGACATCACCATGCATCCGTACATCACCGTGCATCCAAACATCAATGTGCATCCCAACGTCACCGTGCATCACAATGTTACCGTGCACCCCTACATCACCGTGCACCCCTACATCACCGTGCATCCCTACATCACCGTGCATCCCAACATCAATGTGCATCCCAACGTCACTGTGCATCACAACGTCACCGTTCACCCCTACATCACTGAGCATCCTTACATCACCGTGCACCCCTACATCACCGTGCATCCCTACATCACCGTGCATCACAACGTTACCGTGCACCCCTACATCACCGAGCATCCCAACGTCACCGAGCATCCCAACGTCACCGTGCACCCCTACATCACCGTGCATCCCTACATCACCGTGCATCCCAATGTCGCCATGCACCCCTGCATCACCGTTCATCCCTACATCACCGTGCATCTCTACATCACCGTGCATCCCTACATCACCGAGCATCCCAACGTCACCGTGCACCCCTACATCACCGTGCATCCCTACATCACCGTGCATCCCAACGTCGCCGTGCACCCCTACATCACCATTCATCCCTACATCACCTTGCATCTCTACATCACCGTGCATCCCTACATCACCGTGCATCCCAACATCACCGTGCATACCAACATCTCCGTGCATCCCTACATCACCGTGCATCCCAATATCACCGTGCATCTTTTCATCACCGTGCATCCCAGAGTCACTGTATATCCCAACGTCACCGTGCATCCCAACGTCACCGTGCATCGCAACGTCACCGTGAATCCCAACATTAACATGCATCCCTACATCACCGTGCATCCCTACATCACCGTGCATCCCAACATCACCGTGCATCCCTACATCACCGTGCATCCCAACGTCACTGTGCATCCCAACCTCACCGTGCATGCCTACTTCACTGTGCACCTCTACATCACCGTGCATCCCAACGTCACCATGCATCCCATTGTCACCGTGCATCCCTACATCACCGTGGATACCAACCTTGTCATGCATCCCAAAGTCACCTTGCATCCAATCCTCAACGTGCTTCCCTACAAAACTGTGCACCTCTACATCACCGTGCATCCCAATGTCACTGTGCATCGCTACATCACCGTGCATCCCTACATCAACGTGCATCCCATCATCACCGTGCATCCCAATGTCACCGTGCATCCCAACGACACTGTGCATGCCAACGTCACCATGCATGCCAACGTCACCGTGAAGGCCAACATAACCGTGCACCCTGACATCACCATGCAGCCCCACATCACCGTGTATCCCTTCATCACTGTGCATCCCAATGTCACCGTGCATCCCTACATCACCGTGCATGCCAACGTCACCGTGCATCCCTACATCACCGTGTATCCCTACATCACCGGGCACCCCTACATCACCGTGCACCACTACATCACCGTGCACCCCTACATCAGTGTGCACCCCTACATCACCGTGCAGCCCTACATCCCCCTGCATCCCTACATCACCGTGCATCCCAACGTCAATGTGCATCACAACGTCACCATGCACCCCTACATCACTGTGCACCCTACATCACCGTGCATCCCAACGTCAATGTGCATCCCAACGTCACCGTGCATCACAACGTCACCGTGCACCCCTACATCACCGAGCATCCCTACATCACCGTGCATCCCTACATCACCGTGAATCCCTACATCATTGTGCATCCCTACATCATCGTACATCCCAACGTCACCGTGCATCCCTAGATCACCGTGCATCCCTACATCACCGTGCATCCCAACGTCGCCATGCACCCCTGCATCACCGTGCATCCCTACATCACCGTGCAGTCCAACGTAGCCATGCACCCCTACATCAATGAGCATCCCAACGTCACCGTGCATCACAACGTCACCGTGCATCCCTACATCACCGTGCATCCTAATGTCGCCGTGCACCCCTACATCACCGTGCATCCCAACATCACCGTGCATCCCAACATCACCGTGCGTACCAACGTCACCGTGCATCCCTACATCACCGTGCATCCCTACATCACCGTGCATCCCTATATCACCATGCATCCCAACGACACCGTGCATCCCAACATCACCGTGCATCCCTACATCACCGTGCATCCCTATATCACCGTGCATCCCAATATCACCGTGCATCTTTTCATCACCGTGCATCCCAGAGTCACTGTATATCCCAACGTCACCGTGCATCCCAACGTCACCGTGCATCCCTACATCACCGTGCATCCCAACGTCACCATGCATCCCATTGTCACTGTGCATCCCTACATCACCGTGGATGCCAACCTTGAAATGCATCCCAAAGTCACCGTGCATCCCTACATCACCGTGCATCCCTACATCACCGTACATCCCAACATTATCGTGCATCCCTACATCACCGTGCATCCCAACGTCACCGTGCATCCCAGCGTCACCATGCATCCCTACATCACTGTGCATCCCTACATCACCGTGCATCCCAACATCACGGTGCTTCCCAACATCACCGTGCACCCCTACATCACTTTTGCGTCCCAACGTAACTTTGGACCCCTACATCAACTTGCATCCCAACGTCAACATGCATCCCAATGTCACCGTGCATCGCTACATCACAGTGCGTCCCTACATCAACGTGCATCCCATCATCACCGTGCATCCCAACGTCATCGTGCATCCCAACACTGTGCATGCCAAAGTCACCATGCATGCCAACATCACCACGCATCCCAACGTCACCGTGAAGGCCAACATCACCGTGCACCCCGACATCACCGTGGATCCCTACATCACCGTGCATCCCTACATCACTGTGCATCCCAATGTCACCGTGCACCCCTACATCACCGAGCATCCTTACATCACCGTGCGCCCCTACATCACCGTGCATCCCTACATCACCGTGCATCCAGACGTCACCGTGCACCCCTACATCACCGTTCATCCCTACATCACCGTGCATCCCTACATCACCGTGCATCCCAACGTCAATGTGCATCACAACGTCACCATGCACCCCGACATCACCGAGCATCCCAACGTCACCGTGCATCACAACGTCACCGTGCATCCCAACACTGTGCATGCCAAAGTCACCATGCATGCCAACATCACCACGCATCCCAACGTCACCGTGAAGGCCAACATCACCGTTCACCCCGACATCACCGTGGATCCCTACATCACCGTGCATCCCTACATCACTGTGCATCCCAATGTCACCGTGCACCCCTACATCACCGAGCATCCTTACATCACCGTGCACCCCTACATCACCGTGCATCCCTACATCACCGTGCATCCAGACGTCACCGTGCACCCCTACATCACCGTTCATCCCTACATCACCGTGCATCCCTACATCACCGTGCATCCCAACGTCAATGTGCATCACAACGTCACCATGCACCCCTACATCACCGAGCATCCCAACGTCACCGTGCATCACAACGTCACTGTGCACCCCTACATCACCGAGCATCCCAACGTCACCGAGCATCCCAACGTCACCGTGCACCCCTACATCACCGTGCATCCCTACATCACCGTGCATCCCAACGTCGCCGTGCACCCCTACATCACCGTTCATCCCTACATCACCGTGCATCTCTACATCACCGTGCATCCCTACATCACCGAGCATCCCAACATCACCATGCACCCCTACATCACCGTGCATCCCTACATCACCGTGCATCCCAACGTCGCCGTGCACCCCTACATCACCGTTCATCCCTACATCACCTTGCATCTCTACATCACCGTGCATCCCTAAATCACCGTGCATCCCAACATCACCGTGCATACCAACATCTCCGTGCATCCCTACATCACCGTGCATCCCTATATCACCATGCATTCCAACGTCACCATGCATCCCTACGTCACCATGCATCCCTACATCACCGTGCATCCCAATATCACCGTGCATCTTTTCATCACCGTGCATCCCAGAGTCACTGTATATCCCAGAGTCATCGTGCATCCCAACGTCACCGTGCATCGCAACGTCACCGTGAATCCCAACATTATCATGCTTCCCTACATCACCGTGCATCCCTACATCACCGTGCATCCCAACGTCACCGTGCATCCCTACATCACCGTGCATCCCAACGTCACTGTGCATCCCAACCTCACCATGCACCCCTACTTCACTGTGCACCTCTACATCACCATGCATCCCAACGTCACCATGCATCCCATTGTCACCGTGCATCCCTACATCACCGTGGATACCAACCTTGTCATGCATCCCAACGTCTCCGTGCACCCCTATGGCACCATGCATCCCTCCATCAATGTGCATCCATATATCACCGTGCACCCTACATCACCGTGCATCCCAACGTCACCGTGCATCCAATCCTCAACGTGCATCCCTACAACACTGTGCACCTCTAGATCACCGTGCATCCCAATGTCACTGTGCATCGCTACATCACCGTGCATCCCTACATCAACGTGCATCCCATCATCACCGTGCATCCCAACGTCACCGTGCATCCCAACGACACTGTGCATGTCAACGTCACCGTGCATGCCAACGTCACCGTGAAGGCCAACATCGTGCACCCTGACATCACCATGCAGCCCCACATCACCGTGTATCCCTTCATCACTGTGCATCCCAATGTCACCGTGCATTCCTACATCACCGTGCATGCCAACGTCACCGTGCATCCCTACATCACCGTGCACCCCTACATCACCATGCACCCCTACATCACTGTGCACCCCTACATCACCGTGCAGCCCTACATCACCATGCATTCCTACATCAGCGTGCGTCCCTACATCCCCCTGCATCCCTACATCACCATGCATCCCAACGTCAATGTGCATCACAACGTCACCATGCACCCCTACATCACCGTGCACCCTACATCACCGTGCATCTCAACGTCAATGTGCATCCCAACGTCACCATGCATCACAATGTCACCGTGCACCCCTACATCACTGAGCATCCCTACATCACCGTGAATCCCTACATCACCGTGAATCCCTACATCATCTTGCATCCCTACATCATCGTACATCCCAACGTCCCCGTGCATCCCTACATCACCGTGCATCCCTACATCACCGTGCATCCCAACGTCGCCGTGCACCCCTGCATCACCGTGCCTCCCTACATCACCGTGCAGTCCAACGTAGCCGTGAACCCCTACATCACTGAGCATCCCAACGTCACCGTGCATCACAACGTCACCGTGCATCCCTACATCACCGTGCATCCTAATGTCGCCGTGCACCCCTACATCACCGTTCATCCCTACATCACCGAGCGTCTCTACATCACCGTGCATCCCTACATCACCGTGCATCCCAACATCACCGTGTGTACCAACGTCACCGTGCATTCCTACATCACCGTGCATCCCTATATCACCATGCATTCCAACGTCACCATGCATCCCAATGGCACCGTGCATCCCAACATCACCGTGCATCCCTACATCACCGTGCATCCCTATATCACCGTGCATCCCAATATCACCGTGCATCTTTTCATCACCGTGCATCCCAGAGTCACTGTATATCCCAACGTCACCGTGCATCCCAACGTCACCGTGCATCCCAAAATCTTCGTGCATCCCTACATCTCCGTGCATCCCTACATCACCGTGCATCCCAACGTCACCATGCATCCCAATGTCACCGTGCATCGCTACATCACCGTGTATCCCAACGTCACCATGCACCCCTACATCCCCATGCACCCCTACCTCACCGTGCATCCCATCATCACCGTGCATCCCAACGTCATCGTGCATCCCAACACTGTGCATGCCAAAGTCACCATGCATGCCAACATCACCACGCATCCCAACGTCACCGTGAAGGCCAACATCACCGTGCACCCCGACATCACCGTGGATCCCTACATCACCGTGCATCCCTACATCACTGTGCATCCCAATGTCACCGTGCACCCCTACATCACCGAGCATCCTTACATCACCGTGCACCCCTACATCACCGTGCACACCTACATCACCGTGCTCCCTACATCACCGTGCATCCCTACATCACCGTGCATCCCAACATCAATGTGCATCCCAACGTCACCGTGCATCACAACGTCACCATGCTGCCCTACATCACCGAGCATCCCTACATCACCGTGCATCCCAACATCACCGTGCATCCCTACATCACCGTGCATCCCTACATCAGCATGCATCCCTACATCACAGTGCATCCCTACATCACCGTGCATCCCAACGTCATCGTGCATCACAACGTCACCGTGCATCCCCACATCGCTGTGCATCCCTACATCACCGTGCATTCCTACATCATCGTGCATCCATACATCATCGTACATCCCTACGTCACCGTGCATCCATACATCAGCGTGCATCCCTACGTCACTGTGCATCCCAACATCACCATGCATCCCAACGTCACCGTGCACACCTACATCAACGTGCATCCCTACATCACCGTGCATCGCAATGTCACCATGCATCCCTACATCACCGTGCATCCCAACGTCACCATGCACCCCTACATCACCGTGCACCCCTACATCACGGTTCATCCCAACGTCACGGTGCATCACAACGTCACCATACATCCCTACATCATCGTGTACCCCGACCTCACCGTGTACCCGACATCATCGTGCATCCCTACATCACTGTGCATCCCTACATCACCGTGCATCCCAACGTCAATGTGCATCCCAACGTCACCGTGCATCACAACGTCACCTTGCACCTCTACATCACCGAGCATCCCTACATCACCGTGCACCCCTACATCACCATGCATCCCTACATCACCGTGCATCCCAACGTCGCCGTGCACCCCTACATCACCGTGCATCCCTACATCACCGTGCATCCCAACATCGCCGTGCACCCCTACATCACCGTTCATCCCTACATCACCGTGCATCTCTACATCACCGTGCATCCCTACGTCACCGTGCATCCCAACGTCACCGTGCATACCAATGTCACCGTTCATCCCTACATCACCGTGCATCCCAACGTCACCATGCACCCCTACATCACCGTGCATCTCTACATCAGCGTGCATCCCTACATCACCGTGCATCCCTACATCACCGTGCATCGCAACGTCACCGTGCAACCCTACATCACCATTCATCCCTACATCACCGTGCATCTCTACATCACCATGCATCCCAATGACACTGTGCATCCCTGTATCACCATGCATCCCAATGTGACCTTGCATCCCTACATCACCGTGCATCCCTATATCACCCTGCATCCCAACATCACCGAGCATCCCTATGTAACCGTGCATCCCAACATCAGCGTGCATCCCAACATCACGTGCATCCCTACGTCACCGTGCATCCCTACGTCACCGTGCATCCCAACATCACCGTGCATCCCTACGTCACCGTGCATCCCTACATCACCGTGCATCCCAACATCACCGTGCATCCCTACGTCACCGTGCATCCCAACATCACCGTTCATCCCTACGTCACCATACATTCCTACGTCACCGTACATTCCTACGTCACCGTGCATCGCTACATCGCCGTGCACCCCTACATCACCTTACATCCCAACATCACCGTGCATCCCAACGTCACCGTGCATCCCAACATCACCATGCATCCCAATGTGACCTTGCATCCCTACATCACCGTGCATCCCTATATCACCCTGCATCCCAACATCACCGAGCATCCCTATGTAACCGTGCATCCCAACATCAGCGTGCATCCCAACATCACCGTGCATCCCTACGTCACCGTGCATCCCTACGTCACCGTGCATCCCAACATCACCGTGCATCCCTACGTCACCGTGCATCCCTACATCACCGTGCATCCCAACATCACCGTGCATCCCTACGTCACTGTGCATCCCAACATCACCGTTCATCCCTACGTCACCGTACATTCCTACGTCACCGTACATTCCTACGTCACCGTGCATCGCTACATCACCATGGATACCAACCTTGACATGCATCCCATAGTCACTGTGCATCCCTACATCACCGTGCATCCCAACGTCACCATGCATCCCAACATCACCGTGCATCCCTACATCACCATGCATCCCTACATCACTGTGCATCCCTACATCACCGTGCATCACAACATCACCGTGCACCCCTACATCACTTTTGCATCCCAACGTCACCGTGCATCCCTACATCACTGTGCATCCCTACATCACCGTGCATCCCAACGTCACCGTGCACCCCTAGGGCACCATGCATCCCTCCATCAATGTGCATCCATATATCACCGTGCACCCTACATCACCGTGCATCCCAACGTCACCATGCATCCCAATGTCACCATGCATCGCTACATCACCGTGCATCCCTACATCAACGTGCATCCCATCATCACCGTGCATCCCAATGTCACCGTGCATCCCAACGAAACTGTGCATGCCAACATCACCGTGCATGCCAACGTCACCGTGAAGGCCAACATCACCGTACATCCCTACATCACTGTGCATCCCAATGTCACCGTGAATCCCTACATCACCGTGCATCCCTACATCACCGTGCATGCCAACGTCACTGTGCATCCCTACATCACCGTGCATCCCTCCATCACCGTGCACCCCTACATCACCGTGCACCCCTACATCAACGTGCACCCCTACATCACCGTGCACCCCTACATCACCGTGCACCCCAAAGTCACTGTGCGCCTCTACATCACCGTGCACCCCTACATCACCGTGCACCCCTACATCAACGTGCACCCCTACATCACCGTGCACCCCAAAGTCACCGTACGCCTCTACATCACCGTGCATCCCTACATCACCGTGCACCCCTACATCCCCATGTGCCCCTACATCACCGTGCATCCCTACATCACCGTGCATCCCAACGTCAATGTGCATCACAACGTCACCATGCACCCCTACATCACCATGCACCCGACATCACCGTGCATCCCTACATCACCGTGCATCCGAACATCAATGTGCACCCAACGTCACCGTGCATCACAACGTCACCGTGCACCCCTACATCACCGAGCATCCCTACATCACCGTGCATCCCTACATCACCGTGCATCCCTACATCCCCGTGCATCCCTACATCACCGTGCACCCCTACATCACCGTGCATCCCAACGTCAATGTGCATCACAACGTCACCATGCACCCCTACATCACCATGCACTCGACATCACCGTGCATCCCTACATCACCGTGCATCCAAACATCAATGTGCATCCCAACGTCACCGTGCATCACAACGTCACCGTGCACCCCTACACCACCGTGCACCCCTACATCACCGTGCATCCCTACATCACCGTGCATCCCAACATCAATGTGCATCCCAACGTCACTGTGCATCACAACGTCACCGTTCACCCCTACATCACCGAGCATCCTTACATCACCGTGCACCCCTACATCACCGTGCATCCCTACATCACCGTGCATCCCAACGTCACCATGCACCCCTACATCACCGTGCACCCCTACATCACGGTTCATCCCAACGTCACGGTGCATCACAACGTCACCGTACATCCCTACATCATCGTGTACCCCGACCTCAGCGTGTACCCCTACATCATCGTGCATCCCTACATCACTGTGCATCCCTACATCACCATGCATCCCAACGTCAATGTGCATCCCAACGTCACCGTGCATCACAACGTCACCGTGCACCCCTACATCACCGAGCATCCCTACATCACCGTGCATCCCAACGTCGCCGTGCACCCCTACATCACCGTGCATCCCTACATCACCGTGCATCCCAACGTCGCTGTGCACCCCTACATCACCGTTCATCCCTACATCACCGTGCATCTCTACATCACCGTGCATCCCTACGTCACCGTGCATCCCAACGTCACCGTGCATACCAACGTCACCGTTCATCCCTACATCACCGTGCATCCCAACGTCACCATGCACCCCTACATCACCGTGCATCTCTACATCACCATGCATCCCAATGTCACTGTGCATCCCTGTATCACCATGCATCCCAATGTGACCTTGCATCCCTACATCACCGTGCATCCCTATAACACCTTGCATCCCAACATCACCGAGCATCCCTATGTAACCGTGCATCCCAACATCACCGTGCATCCCAACATCACCGTGCATCCCTACGTCACCGTGCATCCCTACGTCACCGTGCATCCCAACATCACCGTGCATCCCTACATCACCTTACATCCCAACATCACCGTGCATCCCAACGTCACCGTGCATCCCAACATCACCATGCATCCCAACGTGACCGTGCATCCCTACATCACCGTGCATCCCTACGTCACCGTGCAACGCTACATCACCATGGATACCAACCTTGACATGCATCCCATAGTCACTGTGCATCCCTACATCACCGTGCATCTCAACGTCACCATGCATCCCAACATCACCGTGCATCCCTACATCACCATGCATCCCTACATCATCGTGCATCCCTACATCACCGTGCATCCCAACATCACCGTGCACCCCTACATCACTTTTGCATCCCAACGTCACCGTGCATCCCTACATCACTGTGCATCCCTACATCACCGTGCATCCCAACGTCACCGTGCACCCCTAGGGCACCATGCATCCCTCCATCAATGTGCATCCATATATCACCGTGCACCCTACATCACCGTGCATCCCAACGTCACCGTGCATCCCATCCTCACCGTGCATCCCTACATCACCGTGCATCCCAACGTCACCATGCATCCCAATGTCACCATGCATCGCTACATCACCGTGCATCCCTACATCAACGTGCATCCCATCATCACCGTGCATCCCAATGTCACCGTGCATCCCAATGAAACTGTGCATGCCAACATCACCATGCATGCCAACGTCACCGTGAAGGCCAACATCACCGTACATCCCTACATCACTGTGCATCCCAATGTCACCGTGCATCCCTACATCACCGTGCATCCCTACATCACCGTGCATGCCAACGTCACCGTGCATCCCTACATCACCGTGCACCCCTACATCACCGTGCACCCCAAAGTCACCGTGCGCCTCTACATCACCGTGCATCCCTACATCACCGTGCACCCCTACATCCCCATGTGCCCCTACATCACCGTGCATCCCTACATCACCGTGCATCCCTACATCCCCGTGCATCCCTACATCACCGTGCACCCCTACATCACCGTGCATCCCAACGTCAATGTGCATCACAACGTCACCATGCACCCCTACATCACCATGCACCCGACATCACCGTGCATCCCTACATCACCGTGCATCCGAACATCAATGTGCACCCAACGTCACCGTGCATCACAACGTCACCGTGCACCCCTACATCACCGAGCATCCCTACATCACCGTGCATCCCTACATCACCGTGCATCCCTACATCCCCGTGCTTCCCTACATCACCGTGCACCCTACATCACCGTGCATCCCAACGTCAATGTGCATCACCACGTCACCATGCATCCCTACATCACCATGCACCCGACATCACCATGCATCCGTACATCACCGTGCATCCAAACATCAATGTGCATCCCAACGTCACCGTGCATCACAATGTTACCGTGCACCCCTACATCACCGTGCACCCCTACATCACCGTGCATCCCTACATCACCGTGCATCCCAACATCAATGTGCATCCCAACGTCACTGTGCATCACAACGTCACCGTTCACCCCTACATCACTGAGCATCCTTACATCACCGTGCACCCCTACATCACCGTGCATCCCTACATCACCGTGCATCACAACGTTACCGTGCACCCCTACATCACCGAGCATCCCAACGTCACCGAGCATCCCAACGTCACCGTGCACCCCTACATCACCGTGCATCCCTACATCACCGTGCATCCCAATGTCGCCATGCACCCCTGCATCACCGTTCATCCCTACATCACCGTGCATCTCTACATCACCGTGCATCCCTACATCACCGAGCATCCCAACGTCACCGTGCACCCCTACATCACCGTGCATCCCTACATCACCGTGCATCCCAACGTCGCCGTGCACCCCTACATCACCATTCATCCCTACATCACCTTGCATCTCTACATCACCGTGCATCCCTACATCACCGTGCATCCCAACATCACCGTGCATACCAACATCTCCGTGCATCCCTACATCACCGTGCATCCCAATATCACCGTGCATCTTTTCATCACCGTGCATCCCAGAGTCACTGTATATCCCAACGTCACCGTGCATCCCAACGTCACCGTGCATCGCAACGTCACCGTGAATCCCAACATTAACATGCATCCCTACATCACCGTGCATCCCTACATCACCGTGCATCCCAACATCACCGTGCATCCCTACATCACCGTGCATCCCAACGTCACTGTGCATCCCAACCTCACCGTGCATGCCTACTTCACTGTGCACCTCTACATCACCGTGCATCCCAACGTCACCATGCATCCCATTGTCACCGTGCATCCCTACATCACCGTGGATACCAACCTTGTCATGCATCCCAAAGTCACCTTGCATCCAATCCTCAACGTGCTTCCCTACAAAACTGTGCACCTCTACATCACCGTGCATCCCAATGTCACTGTGCATCGCTACATCACCGTGCATCCCTACATCAACGTGCATCCCATCATCACCGTGCATCCCAATGTCACCGTGCATCCCAACGACACTGTGCATGCCAACGTCACCATGCATGCCAACGTCACCGTGAAGGCCAACATAACCGTGCACCCTGACATCACCATGCAGCCCCACATCACCGTGTATCCCTTCATCACTGTGCATCCCAATGTCACCGTGCATCCCTACATCACCGTGCATGCCAACGTCACCGTGCATCCCTACATCACCGTGTATCCCTACATCACCGGGCACCCCTACATCACCGTGCACCACTACATCACCGTGCACCCCTACATCAGTGTGCACCCCTACATCACCGTGCAGCCCTACATCCCCCTGCATCCCTACATCACCGTGCATCCCAACGTCAATGTGCATCACAACGTCACCATGCACCCCTACATCACTGTGCACCCTACATCACCGTGCATCCCAACGTCAATGTGCATCCCAACGTCACCGTGCATCACAACGTCACCGTGCACCCCTACATCACCGAGCATCCCTACATCACCGTGCATCCCTACATCACCGTGAATCCCTACATCATTGTGCATCCCTACATCATCGTACATCCCAACGTCACCGTGCATCCCTAGATCACCGTGCATCCCTACATCACCGTGCATCCCAACGTCGCCATGCACCCCTGCATCACCGTGCATCCCTACATCACCGTGCAGTCCAACGTAGCCATGCACCCCTACATCAATGAGCATCCCAACGTCACCGTGCATCACAACGTCACCGTGCATCCCTACATCACCGTGCATCCTAATGTCGCCGTGCACCCCTACATCACCGTGCATCCCAACATCACCGTGCATCCCAACATCACCGTGCGTACCAACGTCACCGTGCATCCCTACATCACCGTGCATCCCTACATCACCGTGCATCCCTATATCACCATGCATCCCAACGACACCGTGCATCCCAACATCACCGTGCATCCCTACATCACCGTGCATCCCTATATCACCGTGCATCCCAATATCACCGTGCATCTTTTCATCACCGTGCATCCCAGAGTCACTGTATATCCCAACGTCACCGTGCATCCCAACGTCACCGTGCATCCCTACATCACCGTGCATCCCAACGTCACCATGCATCCCATTGTCACTGTGCATCCCTACATCACCGTGGATGCCAACCTTGAAATGCATCCCAAAGTCACCGTGCATCCCTACATCACCGTGCATCCCTACATCACCGTACATCCCAACATTATCGTGCATCCCTACATCACCGTGCATCCCAACGTCACCGTGCATCCCAGCGTCACCATGCATCCCTACATCACTGTGCATCCCTACATCACCGTGCATCCCAACATCACGGTGCTTCCCAACATCACCGTGCACCCCTACATCACTTTTGCGTCCCAACGTAACTTTGGACCCCTACATCAACTTGCATCCCAACGTCAACATGCATCCCAATGTCACCGTGCATCGCTACATCACAGTGCGTCCCTACATCAACGTGCATCCCATCATCACCGTGCATCCCAACGTCATCGTGCATCCCAACACTGTGCATGCCAAAGTCACCATGCATGCCAACATCACCACGCATCCCAACGTCACCGTGAAGGCCAACATCACCGTGCACCCCGACATCACCGTGGATCCCTACATCACCGTGCATCCCTACATCACTGTGCATCCCAATGTCACCGTGCACCCCTACATCACCGAGCATCCTTACATCACCGTGCGCCCCTACATCACCGTGCATCCCTACATCACCGTGCATCCAGACGTCACCGTGCACCCCTACATCACCGTTCATCCCTACATCACCGTGCATCCCTACATCACCGTGCATCCCAACGTCAATGTGCATCACAACGTCACCATGCACCCCGACATCACCGAGCATCCCAACGTCACCGTGCATCACAACGTCACCGTGCATCCCAACACTGTGCATGCCAAAGTCACCATGCATGCCAACATCACCACGCATCCCAACGTCACCGTGAAGGCCAACATCACCGTTCACCCCGACATCACCGTGGATCCCTACATCACCGTGCATCCCTACATCACTGTGCATCCCAATGTCACCGTGCACCCCTACATCACCGAGCATCCTTACATCACCGTGCACCCCTACATCACCGTGCATCCCTACATCACCGTGCATCCAGACGTCACCGTGCACCCCTACATCACCGTTCATCCCTACATCACCGTGCATCCCTACATCACCGTGCATCCCAACGTCAATGTGCATCACAACGTCACCATGCACCCCTACATCACCGAGCATCCCAACGTCACCGTGCATCACAACGTCACTGTGCACCCCTACATCACCGAGCATCCCAACGTCACCGAGCATCCCAACGTCACCGTGCACCCCTACATCACCGTGCATCCCTACATCACCGTGCATCCCAACGTCGCCGTGCACCCCTACATCACCGTTCATCCCTACATCACCGTGCATCTCTACATCACCGTGCATCCCTACATCACCGAGCATCCCAACATCACCATGCACCCCTACATCACCGTGCATCCCTACATCACCGTGCATCCCAACGTCGCCGTGCACCCCTACATCACCGTTCATCCCTACATCACCTTGCATCTCTACATCACCGTGCATCCCTAAATCACCGTGCATCCCAACATCACCGTGCATACCAACATCTCCGTGCATCCCTACATCACCGTGCATCCCTATATCACCATGCATTCCAACGTCACCATGCATCCCTAGGTCACCATGCATCCCTACATCACCGTGCATCCCAATATCACCGTGCATCTTTTCATCACCGTGCATCCCAGAGTCACTGTATATCCCAGAGTCATCGTGCATCCCAACGTCACCGTGCATCGCAACGTCACCGTGAATCCCAACATTATCATGCTTCCCTACATCACCGTGCATCCCTACATCACCGTGCATCCCAACGTCACCGTGCATCCCTACATCACCGTGCATCCCAACGTCACTGTGCATCCCAACCTCACCATGCACCCCTACTTCACT
Source organism: Carcharodon carcharias (assembly GCF_017639515.1). Taxonomy (NCBI): domain Eukaryota; kingdom Metazoa; phylum Chordata; class Chondrichthyes; order Lamniformes; family Lamnidae; genus Carcharodon; species Carcharodon carcharias. Next base: position 89,111,648 of record NC_054487.1, on the reverse strand, counting down.
GTGCACCTCTACATCACCATGCATCCCAACGTCACCATGCATCCCATTGTCACCGTGCATCCCTACATCACCGTGGATACCAACCTTGTCATGCATCCCAACGTCTCCGTGCACCCCTATGGCACCATGCATCCCTCCATCAATGTGCATCCATATATCACCGTGCACCCTACATCACCGTGCATCCCAACGTCACCGTGCATCCAATCCTCAACGTGCATCCCTACAACACTGTGCACCTCTAGATCACCGTGCATCCCAATGTCACTGTGCATCGCTACATCACCGTGCATCCCTACATCAACGTGCATCCCATCATCACCGTGCATCCCAACGTCACCGTGCATCCCAACGACACTGTGCATGTCAACGTCACCGTGCATGCCAACGTCACCGTGAAGGCCAACATCGTGCACCCTGACATCACCATGCAGCCCCACATCACCGTGTATCCCTTCATCACTGTGCATCCCAATGTCACCGTGCATTCCTACATCACCGTGCATGCCAACGTCACCGTGCATCCCTACATCACCGTGCACCCCTACATCACCATGCACCCCTACATCACTGTGCACCCCTACATCACCGTGCAGCCCTACATCACCATGCATTCCTACATCAGCGTGCGTCCCTACATCCCCCTGCATCCCTACATCACCATGCATCCCAACGTCAATGTGCATCACAACGTCACCATGCACCCCTACATCACCGTGCACCCTACATCACCGTGCATCTCAACGTCAATGTGCATCCCAACGTCACCATGCATCACAATGTCACCGTGCACCCCTACATCACTGAGCATCCCTACATCACCGTGAATCCCTACATCACCGTGAATCCCTACATCATCTTGCATCCCTACATCATCGTACATCCCAACGTCCCCGTGCATCCCTACATCACCGTGCATCCCTACATCACCGTGCATCCCAACGTCGCCGTGCACCCCTGCATCACCGTGCCTCCCTACATCACCGTGCAGTCCAACGTAGCCGTGAACCCCTACATCACTGAGCATCCCAACGTCACCGTGCATCACAACGTCACCGTGCATCCCTACATCACCGTGCATCCTAATGTCGCCGTGCACCCCTACATCACCGTTCATCCCTACATCACCGAGCGTCTCTACATCACCGTGCATCCCTACATCACCGTGCATCCCAACATCACCGTGTGTACCAACGTCACCGTGCATTCCTACATCACCGTGCATCCCTATATCACCATGCATTCCAACGTCACCATGCATCCCAATGGCACCGTGCATCCCAACATCACCGTGCATCCCTACATCACCGTGCATCCCTATATCACCGTGCATCCCAATATCACCGTGCATCTTTTCATCACCGTGCATCCCAGAGTCACTGTATATCCCAACGTCACCGTGCATCCCAACGTCACCGTGCATCCCAAAATCTTCGTGCATCCCTACATCTCCGTGCATCCCTACATCACCGTGCATCCCAACGTCACCATGCATCCCAATGTCACCGTGCATCGCTACATCACCGTGTATCCCAACGTCACCATGCACCCCTACATCCCCATGCACCCCTACCTCACCGTGCATCCCATCATCACCGTGCATCCCAACGTCAACGTGCATCCCAACACTGTGCATGCCAAAGTCACCATGCATGCCAACATCACCACGCATCCCAACGTCACCGTGAAGGCCAACATCACCGTGCACCCCGACATCACCGTGGATCCCTACATCACCGTGCATCCCTACATCACTGTGCATCCCAATGTCACCGTGCACCCCTACATCACCGAGCATCCTTACATCACCGTGCACCCCTACATCACCGTGCATCCCTACATCACCATGCATCCAGACGTCACCGTGCACCCCTACATCACCGTTCATCCCTACATCACCGTGCATCTCTACATCACCGTGCATCCCTACATCACCGTGCATCCCAACGTCAATGTGCATCACAACGTCACCATGCACCCCTACATCACCGACCATCCCAACGTCACCGTGCATCACAACGTCACCGTGCTCCCCTACATCACCGAGCATCCCAACGTCACCGAGCAGCCCAACGTCACCGTGCACCCCTACATCACCGTGCATCCCTAAATTACCGTGCATCCCAACGTCGCCGTGCAACCCTACATCACCGTTCATCCCTACATCACCGTGCATCTCTACATCACCATGCATCCCTACATCACCGAGCATCCCAACATCACCGTGCACCCCTACATCACCGTGCATCCCTACATCACCGTGCACCCTACATCACCGTGCATCTCAACGTCAATGTGCATCCCAACGTCACCATGCATCACAATGTCACCGTGCACCCCTACATCACTGAGCATCCCTACATCACCGTGCATCCCTACATCACCGTGAATCCCTACATCATCTTGCATCCCTACATCATCGTACATCCCAACGTCCCCGTGCATCCCTACATCACCGTGCATCCCTACATCACCGTGCATCCCAACGTCGCCGTGCACCCCTGCATCACCGTGCCTCCCTACATCACCGTGCAGTCCAACGTAGCCGTGAACCCCTACATCACTGAGCATCCCAACGTCACCGTGCATCACAACGTCACCGTGCATCCCTACATCACCGTGCATCCTAATGTCGCCGTGCACCCCTACATCACCGTTCATCCCTACATCACCGTGCGTCTCTACATCACCGTGCATCCCTACATCACCGTGCATCCCAACATCACCGTGCGTACCAACGTCACCGTGCATCCCTACATCACCGTGCATCCCTATATCACCATGCATTCCAACGTCACCATGCATCCCAATGGCACCGTGCATCCCAACATCACCGTGCATCCCTACATCACCGTGCATCCCTATATCACCGTGCATCCCAATATCACCGTGCATCTTTTCATCACCGTGCATCCCAGAGTCACTGTATATCCCAACGTCACCGTGCATCCCAACGTCACCGTGCATCCCAAAATCTTCGTGCATCCCTACATCTCCGTGCATCCCTACATCACCGTGCATCCCAACGTCACCATGCATCCCATTGTCACTGTGGATCCCTACATCACCGTGCATCCCTACATCACCGTACATCCCAACATTATCGTGCATCCCTACACCACCGTGCATCCCAACGTCACCATGCATCCCAATGTCACCGTGCATCGCTACATCACCGTGTATCCCAACGTCACCATGCACCCCTACATCACCATGCACCCCTACCTCACCGTGCATCCCATCATCACCGTGCATCCCAACGTCATCATGCATCCCAACACTGTGCATGCCAAAGTCACCATGCATGCCAACATCACCACGCATCCCAACGTCACCGTGAAGGCCAACAACACCGTGCACCCCGACATCACCGTGGATCCCTACATCACCGTGCATCCCTACATCACTGTGCATCCCAATGTCACCGTGCACCCCTACATCACCGAGCATCCTTACATCACCGTGCACCCCTACATCACCGTGCATCCCTACATCACCGTGCATCCAGACGTCACCGTGCACCCCTACATCACCGTTCATCCCTACATCACCGTGCATCTCTACATCACCGTGCATCCCTACATCACCGTGCATCCCAACGTCAATGTGCATCACAACGTCACCATGCACCCCTACATCACCGAGCATCCCAACGTCACCGTGCATCACAACGTCACCGTGCTCCCCTACATCACCGAGCATCCCAATGTCACCGAGCAGCCCAACGTCACCGTGCACCCCACATCACCGTGCATCCCTACATTACCGTGCATCCCAACGTCGCCGTGCACCCCTACATCACCGTTCATCCCTACATCACCGTGCATCTCTACATCACCGTGCATCCCTACATCACCGAGCATCCCAAAGTCACCGTGCACCCCTACATCACCGTGCATCCCTACATCACCGTGCATCCCAACGTCGCCGTGCACCCCTACATCACCGCTCATCCCTACATCACCTTGCATCTCTACATCACCGTGCATCCCTACATCACCGTGCATCCCAACATCACCGTGCATACCAACATCTCCGTGCATTCCTACATCACCGTGCATCCCTATATCACCATGCATTCCAACGTCACCATGCATCCCAACGTCACCGTGCATCCCTACGTCACCATGCATCCCTACATCACCGTGCATCCCAATATCACCGTGCATCTTTTCATCACCGTGCATCCCAGAGTCACTGTATATCCCAACGTCACCGTGCATCCCAACGTCACCGTGCATCGCAACGTCACCGTGAATCCCAACATTATCATGCATCCCTACATCACCGTGCATCCCTACATCACCGTGCATCCCAACGTCACCGTGCATCCCTACATCACCGTGCATCCCAACGTCACTGTGCATCCCAACCTCACTCTGCACCCCTACTTCACTATGCACCTCTACATCACCGTGCATCCCAACGTCACCGTGCATCCCATTGTCACCGTGCATCCCTACATCACCGTGCATCCCTATATCACCATGCATTCCAACGTCACCATGCATCCCAACGGCACCGTGCATCCCAACATCACCGTGCATCCCTACATCACCGTGCATCCCTATATCACCGTGCATCCCTACATCACTGTGCGTACCAACGTCACCGTGCATCCCTACATCACCGTGCATCCCTATATCACCATGCATTCCAACGTCACCATGCATCCCATTGTCACCGTGCATCCCTACATCACCGTGGATACCAACCTTGTCATGCATCCCAACGTCTCCGTGCACCCCTATGGCACCATGCATCCCTCCATCAGTGTGCATCCATATATCACCGTGCACCCTACATCACCGTGCATCCCAACGTCACCGTGCATCCAATCCTCAACGTGCATCCCTACAACACTGTGCACCTCTAGATCACCGTGCATCCCAATGTCACTGTGCATCGATACATCACCGTGCATCCCTACATCAACGTGCATCCCATCATCACCGTGCATCCCAACGTCACCGTGCATCCCAACGACACTGTGCATGCCAACGTCACCGTGCATGCCAACGTCACCGTGAAGGCCAACATCACCGTGCACCCTGACATCACCTTGCAGCCCCACATCACCGTGTATCCCTTCATCACTGTGCATCCCAATGTCACCGTGCATCCCGACATCACCGTGCATGCCAACGTCACCGTGCATCCCTACATCACCGTGCACCCCTACATCACCGTGCACCCCTACATCACTGTGCACCCCTACATCACCGTGCAGCCCTACATCACCATGCATTCCTACATCAGCGTGCGTCCCTACATCCCCCTGCATCCCTACATCACCGTGCATCCCAACGTCAATGTGCATCACAACGTCACCATGGACCCCTACATCGCCGTGCACCCTACATCACCGTGCATCCCAACGTCAATGTGCATCCCAACGTCACCGTGCATCACAATGTCACCGTGCATCCCTACATCACCGTGCATCCCAACGTCACTGTGCATCCCAACCTCACCGTGCACCCCTACTTCACTGCGCACCTCTACATCACCTTGCATCCCAACGTCACCATGCATCCCATTGTCACCGTGCATCCCTACATCAGCGTGGATACCAACCTTGTCATGCATACCAAAGTCACCGTGCATCCGTACATCACCGTGCATCCAAACGTCTCCGTGCACCACTATGGCACCATGCATCCCTCCATCAATGTGCATCCATATATCACCGTGCACCCTACATCACCGTGCATCCCAACGTCACTGTGCATCCAATCCTCAACGTGCATCCCTACAACACTGTGCACCTCTAGATCACCGTGCATCCCAATGTCACTGTGCATCGCTACATCACCGTGCATCCCTACATCAACGTGCATCCCATCATCACCGTGCATCCCAACGTCACCGTGCATCCCAACGACACTGTGCATGCCAATGTCACCGTGCATGCCAACGTCACCGTGAAGGCCAACATCACCGCGCACCCTGACATCACCATGCAGCCCCACATCACCGTGTATCCCTTCATCACTGTGCATCCGAATGTCACCGTGCATCCCTACAGCACCGTGCATGCCAACGTCACCGTGCATCCCTACATCACCGTGCACCCCTACATCACCGTGCACCCCTACATCACTGTGCACCCCTACATCACCGTGCAGCCCTACATCACCATGCATTCCTACATCAGCGTGCGTCCCTACATCCCCCTGCATCCCTACATCACCGTGCATCCCAACGTCAATGTGCATCACAACGTCACCATGCACCCCTACATCACCGTGCACCCTACATCACCGTGCATCCCAACGTCAATGTGCATCCCAACGTCACCGTGCATCCCTACATCACCGTGCATCCCAACGTCACTGTGCATCCCAACCTCACCGTGCACCCCTACTTCACTGTGCACCTCTACATCACCGTGCATCCCAACGTCACCATGCATCCCATTGTCACCGTGCATCCCTACATCACCGTGGATACCAACCTTGTCATGCATCCCAACGTCTCCGTGCACCCCTATGGCACCATGCATCCCTCCATCAATGTGCATCCATATATCACTGTGCACCCTACATCACCGTGCATCCCAACGTCACCGTGCATCCAATCCTCAACGTGCATCCCTACAACACTGTGCACCTCTAGATCACCGTGCATCCCAATGTCACTGTGCATCGCTACATCACCGTGCATCCCTACATCACCGTGCACCCCTACATCACTGTGCACCCCTACATCACCGTGCAGCCCTACATCACCATGCATTCCTACATCAGCGTGCGTCCCTACATCCCCCTGCATCCCTACATCACCGTGCATCCCAAAGTCAATGTGCATCACAACGTCACCGTGCATCACAATGTCACCGTGCACCCCTACATCACTGAGCATCCCTACATCACCGTGCATCCCTACATCACCGTGAATCCCTACATCATCTTGCATCCCTACATCATCGTACATCCCAACGTCCCCGTGCATCCCTACATCACCATGCATCCCTACATCACTGTGCATCCCAATATCACCGTGCATCTTTTCATCACCATGCATCCCAGAGTCACTGTATATCCCAACGTCACCGTGAATCCCAACATTATCATGCATCCCTACATCACCGTGCATCCCTACATCACCGTGCATCCCAACGTCACCGTGCATCCCTACATCACCGTGCATCCCAACGTCACTGTGCATCCCAACCTCACCGTGCACCCCTACTTCACTATGCACCTCTACATCACCGTGCATCCCAACGTCACCGTGCATCCCATTGTCACCGTGCATCCCTACATCACCGTGCATCCCTATATCACCATGCATTCCAACGTCACCATGCATCCCAACGGCACCGTGCATCCCAACATCACCGTGCATCCCTACATCACCGTGCATCCCTATATCACCGTGCATCCCTACATCACCGTGCATCCCAACATCACCGTGCGTACCAACGTCACCGTGCATCCCTACATCACCGTGCATCCCTATATCACCATGCATTCCAACGTCACCATGCACCCCATTGTCACCGTGCATCCCTACATCACCGTGGATACCAACCTTGTCATGCATCCCAACGTCTCCGTGCACCCCTATGGCACCATGCATCGCTCCATCAATGTGCATCCATATATCACCGTGCACCCTACATCACCGTGCATCCCAACGTCACCGTGCATCCAATCCTCAACGTGCTTCCCTACAACACTGTGCACCTCTAGATCACCGTGCATCCCAATGTCACTGTGCATCGATACATCACCGTGCATCCCTACATCAACGTGCATCCCATCATCACCGTGCATCCCAACGTCACCGTGCATCCCAACGACACTGTGCATGCCAACGTCACCGTGCATGCCAACGTCACCATGAAGGCCGACATCACCGTGCACCCTGACATCACCATGCAGCCCCACATCACCGTGTATCCCTTCATCACTGTGCATCCCAATGTCACCGTACATCCCGACATCACCATGCATGCCAACGTCACCGTGCATCCCTACATCACCGTGCAACCCTACATCACCGTGCACCCCTACATCACTGTGCACCCCTACATCACCGTGCAGCCCTACATCACCATGCATTCCTACATCAGCGTGCGTCCCTACATCCCCCTGCATCCCTACATCACCGTGCATCCCAACGTCAATGTGCATCACAACTTCACCATGGACCCCTACATCACCGTGCACCCTACATCACCGTGCATCCCAACGTCAATGTGCATCCCAACGTCACCGTGCATCACAATGTCACCGTGCATCCCTACATCACCGTGCATCCCAACGTCACTGTGCATCCCAACCTCACCGTGCACCCCTACTTCACTGTGCACCTCTACATCACCGTGCATCCCAACGTCACCATGCATCCCATTGTCACCGTGCAACCCTACATCAGCGTGGATACCAACCTTGTCATGCATCCCAAAGTCACCGTGCATCCGTACATCACCGTGCATCCAAACATCTCCGTGCACCCCTATGGCACCATGCATCCCTCCATCAATGTGCATCCATATATCACCGTGCACCCTACATCACCGTGCATCCCAACGTCACCGTGCATCCAATCCTCAACGTGCATCCCTACAACACTGTGCACCTCTACATCACCGTGCATCCCAATGTCACTGTGCATCACTACATCACCGTGCATCCCTACATCAACGTGCATCCCATCATCACCGTGCATCCCAACGTTACCGTGCATCCCAACGACACTGTGCATGCCAACGTCACCGTGCATGCCAACGTCACCGTGAAGGCCAACATCACTGTGCACCCTGACATCACCATGCAGGCCCACATCACCGTGTATCCCTTCATCACTGTGCATCCCAATGTCACCGTGCATCCCTACATCACCGTGCATGCCAACGTCACCGTGCATCCCTACATCACCGTGCACCCCTACATCACCGTGCACCCCTACATCACTGTGCACCCCTACATCACCGTGCAGCCCTACATCACCATGCATTCCTACATCAGCGTGCGTCCCTACATCCCCCTGCATCCCTACATCACCGTGCATCCCAACGTCAATGTGCATCACAACGTCACCATGCACCCCTACATCACCGTGCACCCTACATCACCGTGCATCCCAACGTCACTGTGCATCCCAACCTCACCGTGCACCCCTACTTCACTGTGCACCTCTACATCACCGTGCATCCCAACGTCACCATGCATCCCATTGTCACCGTGCATCCCTACATCAGCGTGGATACCAACCTTGTCATGCATCCCAAAGTCACCGTGCATCCGTACATCACCGTGCATCCAAACATCTCCGTGCACCCCTATGGCACCATGCATCCCTCCATCAATGTGCATCCATATATCACCGTGCACCCTACATCACCGTGCATCCCAACGTCACCGTGCATCCAATCCTCAACGTGCATCCCTACAACACTGTGCACCTCTACATCACCGTGCATCCCAATGTCACTGTGCATCACTACATCACCGTGCATCCCTACATCAACGTGCATCCCATCATCACCGTGCATCCCAACGTCACCGTGCATCCCAACGACACTGTGCATGCCAACGTCACCGTGCATGCCAACGTCACCGTGAAGGCCAACATCACTGTGCACCCTGACATCACCATGCAGGCCCACATCACCGTGTATCCCTTCATCACTGTGCATCCCAATGTCACCGTGCATCCCTACATCACCGTGCATGCCAACGTCACCGTGCATCCCTACATCACCGTGCACCCCTACATCACCGTGCACCCCTACATCACTGTGCACCCCTACATCACCGTGCAGCCCTACATCACCATGCATTCCTACATCAGCGTGCGTCCCTACATCCCCCTGCATCCCTACATCACCGTGCATCCCAACGTCAATGTGCATCACAACGTCACCATGCACCCCTACATCACCGTGCACCCTACATCACCGTGCATCCCAACGTCAATGTGCATCCCAACGTCACCGTGCATCCCTACATCACCGTGCATCCCAACGTCACTGTGCATCCCAACCTCACCGTGCACCCCTACTTCACTGTGCGCCTCTACATCACCGTGCATCCCAACGTCACCATGCATCCCATTGTCACCGTGCATCCCTACATCACCGTGGATACCAACCTTGTCATGCATCCCAACGTCTCCGTGCACCCCTATGGCACCATGCATCCCTCCATCAATGTGCAGCCATATATCACTGTGCACCCTACATCACCGTGCATCCCAACGTCACCGTGCATCCAATCCTCAACGTGCATCCCTACAACACTGTGCACCTCTACATCACCGTGCATCCCAATGTCACTGTGCATCGCTACATCACCGTGCATCCCTACATCAACGTGCATCCCATCATCACCGTGCATCCCAACGTCACCGTGCATCCCAACGACACTGTGCATGCCAACGTCACCGTGCATGCCAACGTCACCGTGAAGGCCAACATCACCGTGCACCCTGACATCACCATGCAGCCCCACATCACCGTGTATCCCTTCATCACTGTGCATCCCAATGTCACCGTGCATCCCTACATCACCGTGCATGCCAACGTCACCGTGCATCCCTACATCACCGTGCACCCCTACATCACCGTGCACCCCTACATCACTGTGCACCCCTACATCACCGTGCAGCCCTACATCACCATGCATTCCTACATCAGCGTGCGTCCCTACATCCCCCTGCATCCCTACATCACCGTGCATCCCAACGTCAATGTGCATCACAACGTCACCATGCACCCCTACATCACCATGCACCCTACATCACCGTGCATCCCAACGTCAATGTGCATCCCAACGTCGCCGTGCATCACAATGTCACCGTGCACCCCTACATCACTGAGCATCCCTACATCACCGTGCATCCCTACATCACCGTGAATCCCTACATCATCTTGCATCCCTACATCATCGTACATCCCAACGTCCCCGTGCATCCCTACATCACCGTGCATCCCTACATCACCGTGCATCCCAACGTCGCCGTGCACCGCTGCATCACTGTGCATCCCTACATCACCGTGCAGTCCAACGTAGCCGTGAATCCCTACATCACTGAGCATCCCAACGTCACCGTGCATCACAACGTCACCGTGCATCCCTACATCACCGTGCATCCTAACGTTGCCGTGCACCCCTACATCACCGTTCATCCCTACATCACCGTGCGTCTCTACATCACCGTGCATCCCTACATCACCGTGCATCCCAACATCACCGTGCGTACCAATGTCACCGTGCATCCCTACATCACCGTGCATCCCTATATCACCATGCATTCCAACGTCACCATGCATCCCAACGGCACCTTGCATCCCAACATCACCGTGCATCCCTACTTCACCGTGCATCCCTATATCACCGTGCATCCCAATATCACCGTGCATCTTTTCATCACCGTGCATCCCAGAGTCACTGTATATCCCAACGTCACCGTGCATCCCAACGTCACCGTGCATCCCAAAATTTTCGTGCATCCCTACATCTCCGTGCATCCCTACATCACCGTGCATCCCAACGTCACCATGCATCCCATTGTCACTGTGCATCCCTACATCACCGTGCATCCCTACATCACCGTACATCCCAACATTATCGTGCATCCCTACATCACCGTGCATCCCAACGTCACCGTGCATCCCAACATTATCGTGCATCCCTACATCACCATGCATCCCAACGTCACCGTGCATCCCAACGTCACCATGCATCCCTACATCACTGTGCAGCCATACATCACCATGCATCCCAACGTCACGGTGCTTCCCAACATCACCGTGCACCCCTTCATCACTTTTGCGTCCCAACGTCACCGTGGACCCCTACATCACCGTGCATCCCAACGTCACCATGCATCCCAATGTCACCGTGCATCGCTACATCACCGTGCATCCCTACATCAACGTGCATCCCATCATCACCGTGCATCCCAACGTCACCGTGCATCCCAACACTGTGCATGCCAAAGTCACCATGCATGCCAACATCACCACGCATCCCAACGTCACCGTGAAGGCCAACATCACCGTGCACCCCGACATCACCGTGGATCCCTTCATCACCGTGCATCCCTACATCACTGTGCATCCCAATGTCACCGTGCATCCCTACATCACCGTGCATCGCAATATCACCGTGCATGCCAATGTCACCGTGCATCCCTACATCACCGTGCATCCCAGTGTCACTGTGCATCCCTACATCACTGTGCATCCCAACATCACCATGCATCTCAATGTCACCGTGCATCCCAACGTCACCGTGCACCCCTACATCATCATGCATCCCTCCATCAACGTGCCTCCATATATCACCGTGCACCCTACATCACCGTGCATCCCAACGTCACCGTGCATCCCAAATTCACCGTGCATCCCTACATCACTGTACACCCCTACATCACCATGCATCCTAACGTCACCGTGCATCCCCACATCCCTGTGCATCCCTACATCACCGTGCATTCCTACATCATCGTGCATCCATACATCATCGTACATCCCTACGTCACCGTGCATCCATACATCAGCGTGCATCCCTACGTCACTGTGCATCCCAACCTCACCATGCATCCCAACGTCACCGTGCACCCCTACGTCACCGTGCACACCTACATCAACGTGCATCCCTTCATCACCGTGCATCCCAATGTCACCATGCATCCCTACATCACCGTGTATCCCAACGTCACCATGCACCCCTACATCACCATGCACCCCTACCTCACCGTGCATCCCATCATCACCGTGCATCCCAACGTCATCGTGCATCCCAACACTGTGCATGCCAAAGTCACCATGCATGCCAACATCACCACGCATCCCAACGTCACCGTGAAGGCCAACATCACCGTGCACCCCGACATAACCGTGGATCCCTACATCACCGTGCATCCCTACATCACTGTGCATCCCAATGTCACCGTGCACCCCTACATCACCGAGCATCCTTACATCACCGTGCACCCCTACATCACCGTGCATCCCTACATCACCGTGCATCCAGACGTCACCGTGCACCCCTACATCACCGTTCATCCCTACATCACCGTGCATCTCTACATCACCGTGCATCCCTACATCACCGTGCATCCCAACATCAATGTGCATCACAACGTCACCATGCACCCCTACATCACCGAGCATCCCAACGTCACCGTGCATCACAACGTCACCGTGCATCCCTACATCACCGTGCACCCCTACATAACCGTGCACCCCTACATCACTGTGCACCCCTACATCACCGTGCAGCCCTACATCACCATGCATTCCTACATCAGCGTGCGTCCCTACATCCCCCTGCATCCCTACATCACCGTGCATCCCAACGTCAATGTGCATCACAACTTCACCATGGACCCCTACATCACCGTGCACCCTACATCACCGTGCATCCCAACGTCAATGTGCATCCCAATGTCACCGTGCATCACAATGTCACCGTGCATCCCTACATCACCGTGCATCCCAACGTCACTGTGCATCCCAACCTCACCGTGCACCCCTACTTCACTGTGCACCTCTACATCACCTTGCATCCCAACGTCACCATGCATCCCATTGTCACCGTGCATCCCTACATCAGCGTGGATACCAACCTTGTCATGCATCCCAAAGTCACCGTGCATCCGTACATCACCGTGCATCCAAACGTCTCCGTGCACCCCTATGGCACCATGCATCCCTCCATCAATGTGCATCCATATATCACCGTGCACCCTACATCACCGTGCATCCCAACGTCACCGTGCATCCAATCCTCAACGTGCATCCCTACAACACTGTGCACCTCTAGATCACCGTGCATCCCAATGTCACTGTGCATCGCTACATCACCGTGCATCCCTACATCAACGTGCATCCCATCATCACCGTGCATCCCAACGTCACCGTGCATCCCAACGACACTGTGCATGCCAACGTCACTGTGCATGCCAACGTCACCGTGCATGCCAACGTCACCGTGAAGGCCAACATCACCATGCACCCTGACATCACCATGCAGCCCCACATCACGGTGTATCCCTTCATCACTGTGCATCCCAATGTCACCGTGCATCCCTACATCACCGTGCATGCCAACGTCACCGTGCATCCCTACATCACCGTGCACCCCTACATCACCGTGCACCCCTACATCACTGTGCACCCCTACATCACCGTGCAGCCCTACATCACCATGCATTCCTACATCAGCGTGCGTCCCTACATCCCCCTGCATCCCTACATCACCGTGCATCCCAACGTCAATGTGCATCACAACGTCACCATGCACCCCTACATCACCGTGCACCCTACATCACCGTGCATCCCAACGTTAATGTGCATCCCAACGTCACCGTGCATCACTACATCACCGTGCATCCCAACGTCACTGTGCATCCCAACCTCACCGTGCACCCCTACTTCACTGTGCACCTCTACATCACCGTGCATCCCAACGTCACCATGCATCCCATTGTCACCGTGCATCCCTACATCACCGTGGATACCAACCTTGTCATGCATCCCAACGTCTCCGTGCACCCCTATGGCACCATGCATCCCTCCATCAATGTGCATCCATATATCACTGTGCACCCTACATCACCGTGCATCCCAACGTCACCGTGCATCCAATCCTCAATGTGCATCCCTACAACACTGTGCACCTCTACATCACCGTGCATCCCAATGTCACTGTGCATCGCTACATCACCGTGCATCCCTACATCAACGTGCATCCCATCATCACCGTGCATCCCAACGTCACCGTGCATCCCAACGACACTGTGCATGCCAACGTCACCGTGCATGCCAACGTCACCGTGAAGGCCAACATCACCGTGCACCCTGACATCACCATGCAGTCCCACATCACCGTGTATCCCTTCATCACTGTGCATCCCAATGTCACCGTGCATCCCTACATCACCGTGCATGCCAACGTCACCGTGCATCCCTACATCACCGTGCACCCCTACATCACTGTGCACCCCTACATCACCGTGCAGCCCTACATCACCATGCATTCCTACATCAGCGTGCGTCCCTACATCCCCCTGCATCCCTACATCACCGTGCATCCCAACGTCAATGTGCATCACAACGTCACCATGCACCCCTACATCACCGTGCACCCTACATCACCGTGCATCCCAACGTCAATGTGCATCCCAACGTCACCGTGCATCACAATGTCACCGTGCACCCCTACATCACTGAGCATCCCTACATCACCGTGCATCCCTACATCACCGTGAATCCCTACATCATCTTGCATCCCTACATCATCGTACATCCCAACGTCCCCGTACATCCCTACATCACCGTGCATCCCTACATCACCGTGCATCCCAACGTCGCCGTGCACCGCTGCATCACCGTGCATCCCTACATCACCGTGCAGTCCAACGTTGCCGTGCACCCCTACATCACTGAGCATCCCAACGTCACCGTGCATCACAACATCACCGTGCATCCCTACATCACCGTGCATCCTAACGTCGCCGTGCACCCCTACATCACCGTTCATCCCTAAATCACCGTGCGTCTCTACATCACCGTGCATCCCTACATCACCGTGCATCCCAACATCACCGTGCGTACCAACGTCACCGTGCATCCCTACATCACCATGCATCCCTATATCACCATGCATTCCAACGTCACCATGCATCCCAACGGCACCGTGCATCCCAACATCACCGTGCATCCCTACTTCACCGTGCATCCCTATATCATCGTGCATCCCAATATCACCGTGCATCTTTTCATCACCGTGCATCCCAGAGTCACTGTATATCCCAACGTCACCGTGCATCCCAACGTCACCGTGCATCCCAAAATTTTCGTGCATCCCTACATCTCCGTGCATCCCTACATCACCGTGCATCCCAACGTCACCATGCATCCCATTGTCACTGTGCATCCCTACATCACCGTGCATCCCTACATCACCGTACATCCCAACATTATCGTGCATCCCTACATCACCGTGCATCCCAACGTCACCGTGCATCCCAACGTCACCGTGCATCCCTACATCACCGTGCATCCCAACCTTGACATGCATCCCAAAGTCACCGTGCATCCCTACATCACCGTGCATCCCTACATCACCGTACATCCCAACATTATCGTGCATCCCTACATCACCGTGCATCCCAACGTCACCGTGCATCCCAACGTCACCATGCATCCCTACATCACTGTGCATCCCTACATCACCATGCATCCCAACGTCACGGTGCTTCCCAACATCACCGTGCACCCCTTCATCACTTTTGCGTCCCAACGTCACCGTGGACCCCTACATCACCGTGCATCCCAACGTCACCATGCATCCCAATGTCACCGTGCATCGCTACATCACCGTGCATCCCTACATCAACGTGCATCCCATCATCACCGTGCATCCCAACGTCACCGTGCATCCCAACACTGTGCATGCCAAAGTCACCATGCATGCCAACATCACCACGCATCCCAACGTCACCGTGAAGGCCAACATCACCGTGCACCCCGACATCACCGTGGATCCCTTCATCACCGTGCATCCCTACATCACTGTGCATCCCAATGTCACCGTGCATCCCTACATCACCGTGCATCGCAATATCACCGTGAATGCCAACGTCACCGTGCATCCCTACATCACCGTGCATCCCAGTGTCACTGTGCATCCCTACATCACCGAGCATCTCAACGTCACCGAGCAGCCCAACGTCACCGTGCACCCCTACATCACCGTGCATCCCTACATTACCGTGCATCCCAACGTCGCCGTGCACCCCTACATCACCGTTCATCCCTACATCACCGTGCATCTCTACATCACCGTGCATCCCTACGTCACGGTGCTTCCCAACATCACCGTGCACTCCTACATCACTTTTGCGTCCCAACGTCACCGTGGACCCCTACATCACCGTGCATCCCAACGTCACCATGCATCCCAATGTCACCGTGCATCGCTACATCACCGTGCATCCCATCATCACCGTGCATCCCAATGTCACCGTGCATCCCAACACTGTGCATGCCAAAGTCACCATGCATGCCAACATCACCACGCATCCCAACGTCACCGTGAAGGCCAACATCACCGTGCACCCCGACATCACCGTGGATCCCTACATCACCGTGCATCGCAACATCACCATGCATGCCAACGTCACCGTGCATCCCTACATCACCGTGCATCCCAGTGTCACTGTGCATCCCTACATCACTGTGCATCCCAACATCACCATGCATCTCAATGTCACCGTGCATCCCAACGTCACCGTGCACCCCTACATCATCATGCTTCCCTCCATCAACGTGCCTCCATATATCACCGTGCACCCTACATCACCGTGCATCTCAACGTCACCGTGCATCCCAACTTCACCGTGCATCCCTACATCACTGTACACCCCTACATCACCATGCATCCCAACGTCACCGTGCATCCCCACATCACTGTGCATCCCTACATCACCGTGCATTCCTACATCATCGTGCATCCATACATCATCGTACATCCCTACTTCACCGTGCATCCATACATCAGCGTGCATCCCTACGTCACTGTGCATCCCAACATCACCATGCATCCCAACGTCACCGTGCACCCCTACATCACCGTGCACACTTACATCAACGTGCATCCCTTCATCACCGTGCATCCCAACGTCACCATGCATCCCTACATCACCGTGTATCCCAACGTCACCATGCACCCCTACATCACCATGCACCCCTACCTCACTGTGCATCCCAATGTCACGGTGCATCACAACGTCACCGTACATCCCTACATCACCGTGTACCCCGACCTCACCGTGTACCCCTACATCACCGTGCATCCCTACATCACTGTGCATCCCTACATCACCGAGCATCCCGATTTCACCGTGCAGCCCTACATCACCGTGCATCCCTACATCACCGTGCATCCCTATGTCACCGTGCATCCCAACGTTGCCGTGCACCCCTACATCACCGTGCATCCCTACATCACCGTGCATCCCAACGTCACCGTGCATACCAACGTCACCGTTCATCCCTCCATCACCGTGCATCCCAACGTCACCATGCACCCCTACATCACCGTGCATCTCTACATCACCGTGCATCCCTACATCACCATGCATCCCTACATCACCGTGCATCCCTACATCACCGTGCATCGCAATGTCACCGTGCAACCCTACATCACCATTCATCCCTACATCACCGTGCATCTCTACATCACTATGCATCCCAATGTCACTGTGCATCCCTATATCACCATGCATCCCAATGTGACCTTGCATCCCTACATCACCGTGCATCCCTACATCACCGTGCATCCCAACATCACTGTGCATCCCTACGTAACTGTGCATCCCAACATCACCGTGCATCCCAACATCACCGTGCATCCCAACATCACCGTGCATCCCTACATCACCGTGCATCCCAACATCACCGTGCAACCCTAAGTCACCGTGCATCCCTACGTCACCGTGCATCCCAACATCACCGTGCATCCCTACGTCACCGTGCATCCCAACATCACCGTTCATCCCTACGTCACCATACATTCCTACGTCACCATACATTCCTACGTCACCGTGCATCCCAACATCACCGTGCACCCCTACATCACCTTACATCCCAACGTCACCATGCATCCCCACATCACCGTGCATCCCCACATCACCATGCATCCCAACGTCACCATGCATCCCTACATCACCATGCAGCACTACATCACCGTGCATCTTTACATCACCATGCATCCCAACATCACCATGCATCCCAACATCACCATGCATGCCAACATCACCGTGCATCCCTACATCACCGTGCATCCCTACATCACCTTGCAACCCTACATAACCATGCACCCCAACGTCAACGTGCATCCCAACGTCACCGTGAACACCTACATCACCATGCACTCCTACATCACCGTGCATCCCTACGTCACCATGAATCCCAACGTCGCCGTGAATCCCAACGTCACTGTTCATCCCTACATCACCATGCACCCCTACATCATCGTGCCTCCCAACGGCACCATGCATCCCAACGTCAATTTGCATCCCTACGTCACCATGCATGCCAACGTCACCGAGCACCTCTACACCACCGTGCATTCCTACATCACCATGTATCTCTACATCACCGTGCCTACCAACGTCACCGTGCCTCCCAACGTCACCATGCATCCCTACATCACCATGCATCCCTACGTCACCGTGCGCCCCTACATCACCCTGCACCCCAACATCACCATGCATCCCAACATCACCATGCATCGCAACATCACCATGCACCCCTACATCACCGTGCATCCCTACATCATTGTGCATCCCAACTTCACCGTGCATCCCAATGTCACCATGCATCCCAACGTCACCATGCATCCCAACGGCACCATGCCTCCCTACATCACCGTGCATCCCAACGTCACCGTGCATCCCTACATCAACATGCATCGTTACATCACCATACATCACTATGTCAACGTGCATTCCAATGTCACCGTGCATCCCAACGTCACCGTGCATCCCTACGTCACCATGCATGCCTACATCACCATGCATGCCTACGTCACCGTGCATCCCTACGTCACCGTGCATCCCAACATCACTGTGCATCCCTACATCACCGTGCATGCCAACATCACCGTGCATCCCAGCGTCACCTTGCATCCCTACATCACCATGCGTCCCAACGTCACCATGCATCCCAACGTCACCGTGCATGCCAACGTCACTGTGCATCCCTATGTCACCGTGCATGCCAACATCACCGTGTGCCTCTACATCACCATGCATCCCTACATCACCATGCATTCCAACGTCACCGTGCATCCCAAAGTCACCGTGCATCCCGATATCACCGTGAATCCCAATGTGACCTTGCATCCATACATCACCGTGCATCCCTACATCACCATGCATCCCAACATCACCGTGCATCCCAACATCACCGTGCATCCCAACATCACCGTGCATCCCTACGTCACCGTGCATCCCAACATCATTGTGCATCCCAACTTCACCGTGCATCCCAATGTCACCATGCATCCCAACGTCACCATGCATCCCAACGGCACCATGCCTCCCTACATCACCGTGCATCCCAACGTCACCGTGCATCCCTACATCAACATGCATCGTTACATCACCATACATCACTATGTCAACGTGCATTCCAATGTCACCGTGCATCCCAACGTCACCGTGCATCCCTACGTCACCATGCATGCCTACATCACCATGCATGCCTACGTCACCGTGCATCCCTACGTCACCGTGCATCCCAACATCACTGTGCATCCCTACATCACCGTGCATGCCAACATCACCGTGCATCCCAGCGTCACCTTGCATCCCTACATCACCATGCGTCCCAACGTCACCATGCATCCCAACGTCACCGTGCATGCCAACGTCACTGTGCATCCCTATGTCACCGTGCATGCCAACATCACCGTGTGCCTCTACATCACCATGCATCCCTACATCACCGTGCATCCCTACATCACCATGCATTCCAACATCACCGTGCATCCCAACATCACCGTGCATCCCAACATCACCGTGCATCCCTACGTCACCGTGCATCCCAACATCACCGTGCAACCCTACGTCACCATGCATCCCTACGTCACCGTGCATCCCAACATCACCATGCATCCCTACGTCACCGTGCATCCCTACATCACCGTGCATCCCAACATCACCGTGCATCCCTACGTCACCGTGCATCCCAACATCAGCGTTCATCCCTACGTCACCGTACATTCCTACGTCACCGTACATTCCTACGTCACCGTGCATCCCTACATCACCGTGCACCCCTACATCACCGTGCATCCCAACGTCACCATGCATCCCTACATCACCATGCAGCACTACATCACCGTGCATCTTTACATCACCATGCATCCCAGCGTCACCATGCATCCCTGCGTCACCATGAATCCCAACATCACCATGCATCCCAACGTCACCATGCATGCAACATCACCGTGCACCCCTACATCACCATGCATCCCTACATCACCATGCATCCCAACGTCACCATGCATCCCTACATCACCGTGCACCCCTACATCACCGGGTAGCCCTATGACACCGAGCATCCCTACATCACCATGCATCCCAACATCACCGAGCATCCCTACATCACCGTGCATCCCTACATCATAGTGCATCCCTACATCACCGAGCATCCCTACATCACCGTTCATCCCTACGTCACCATGCATCCCTACATCACCGTGCATCCCTACATCACCGTGCATCCCTACATCACCATGCATCCCAACATCACAGTGCATCCCAACATCACCGTGCACCCCTACATCACCGTGCACCCCTACATCACCATGCATCCCTACATCAATGTGCATCCCAACGTCACCATGCATCCTAACGTCACCATGCATGCCAACATCACCGTGCATCCCTACATCACCGTGCTCCGCTACATCACCATGCCTCCCAACGGCATCGTGCCTCACAACGTCACCGTGCACCCCTACATCACCGTGCATCACAACGTCACCATGCATCACAACATCACCATGCACCCCTACATCACCATGCACACCTACATCACCGTGCATCCCTACATCACCGTGCATCCCTACATCATCGTGCATCCCCACATCATCGTACATCCCAATGTCACCATGCATCCCTACATCATCGTGCATCCCTACATCATCCTACATCCCAATGTCGCCGTGCACCCCTACGTCACCGTGCATCCCAACATCACCATGTACCCCTACATCACCGTGTACCCCTAAATCACCGAGCAGCCCTACATCACCGTGCATCTCTACATCAGCGTGCCTCCCAACGTCACCGTGCCTCCCAACATCAACGTGCATCCCTACATCACCGTGCATCCCTACATCATCGTACATCCGTACGTCACCGTGCATCCCTACGTCACCGTGCACCCCAACATCACCGTGCATCCCAACATCATCGTGCATCACAACGTCACCATGCACCCCTACATCACCGTGCATCCCTACGTCGCCATGCAGCCCTACGTCACCGTTCATGCCTACGTCACCGTGCATCCCTCCTTCACCATGCATCCCAACGTCACGGTGCATCCCTACATCACTATGCATCCCAACATCACCGTGCATCCCAACGTCACTGTGCATCCCAGTGCACCCCTACATCACCGTGCATCCCTTAATCACCATGCATCCCAGCGTTACCGTGCATCGCTAAATCACCATGCATCCCAACATCACCATGCATCGCAACATCACCATGCACCCCTACATCACCGTGCATCCCTACATCATTGTGCATCCCAACTTCACCGTGCATCCCAATGTCACCATGCATCCCAACGTCACCATGCATCCCAACGGCACCATGCCTCCCTACATCACCGTGCATCCCAACGTCACCGTGCATCCCTACATCAACATGCATCATTACATCACCATACATCACTACGTCAACGTGCATTCCAATGTCACCGTGCATCCCAACGTCACCGTGCATCCCTACGTCACCATGCATGCCTACATCAACATGCATGCCTACGTCACCGTGCATCCCTACGTCACCGTGCATCCCAACATCACTGTGCATCCCTACATCACCGTGCATGCCAACATCACCGTGCATCCCAGCGTCACCTTGCATCCCTACATCACCATGCGTCCCAACGTCACCATGCATCCCAACATCACCGTGCATGCCAACGTCACTGTGCATCCCTATGTCACCGTGCATGCCAACATCACCGTGTGCCTCTACATCACCATGCATCCCTACATCACCATGCATTCCAACGTCACCGTGCATCCCAAAGTCACTGTGCATCCCGATATCACCGTGAATCCCAATGTGACCTTGCATCCATACATCACCGTGCATCCCTACATCACCATGCATCCCAACGTCCCCGTGCATCCCAACATCACCGTGCATCCCAACATCACCGTGCATCCCTACGTCACCGTGCATTCCAACATCACCGTGCAACCCTACGTCACCGTGCATCCCTACGTCACCGTGCATCCCAACATCACCGTGCATCCCTACGTCACCGTGCATCCCTACATCACCGTGCATCCCAACATCACCGTGCATCCCTACGTCACCGTGCATCCCAACATCAGCGTTCATCCCTACGTCACCGTACATTCCTACGTCACCGTACATTCCTACGTCACCGTGCATCCCTACATCACCGTGCACCCCTACATCACCGTGCATCCCAACGTCACCATGCATCCCTACATCACCATGCAGCACTACATCACCGTGCATCTTTACATCACCATGCATCCCAGCGTCACCATGCATCCCTGCGTCACCATGAATCCCAACGTCACCATGCATGCCAACATCACCGTGCACCCCTACATCACCATGCATCCCTACATCACCATGCATCCCAACATCACCATGCATCCCTACATCACCGTGCACCCCTACATCACCGGGTAGCCCTATGACAGCGAGCATCCCTACATCACCATGCATCCCAACATCACCGAGCATCCCTACATCACCGTGCATCCCTACATCATAGTGCATCCCTACATCACCGAGCATCCCTACATCACCGTTCATCCCTACGTCACCATGCATCCCTACATCACCGTGCATCCCTACATCACCGTGCATCCCTACATCACCATGCATCCTAACATCACAGTGCATCCCAACATCACCGTGCACCCCTACATCACCGTGCACCCCTACATCACCATGCATCCCTACATCAATGTGCATCCCAACGTCACCATGCATCCTAACGTCACCATGCATGCCAACATCACCGTGCATCCCTACATCACCGTGCTCCGCTACATCACCATGCCTCCCAACGGCATCGTGCCTCACAACGTCACCGTGCACCCCTACATCAACGTGCATCACAACGTCACCATGCATCACAACATCACCATGCACCCCTACATCACCATGCACACCTACATCACCGTGCATCCCTACATCACCGTGCATCCCTACATCATCGTGCATCCCCACATCATCGTACATCCCAATGTCACCATGCATCCCTACATCATCATGCATCCCTACATCATCCTACATCCCAACGTCGCCGTGCACCCCTACGTCACCGTGCATCCCAACATCACCATGTACCCCTACATCACCGTGTACCCCTAAATCACCGAGCAGCCCTACATCACCGTGCATCTCTAGATCAGCGTGCCTCCCAACGTCACCGTGCCTCCCAACATCAACATGCATCCCTACATCACCGTGCATCCCTACATCATCGTACATCCGTACGTCACCGTGCATCCCTACGTCACCGTGCACTCCAACATCACCGTGCATCCCAACATCATCGTGCATCACAACGTCACCATGCACCCCTACATCACCGTGCATCCCTACGTCACCATGCAGCCCTACGTCACCGTTCATGCCTACGTCACCGTGCATCCCTCCGTCACCATGCATCCCAACGTCACCGTGCATCCCTACATCACTATGCATCCCAACGTCACCGTGCATCCCAACGTCACTGTGCATCCCACATCACCGTGCACCCCTACATCACCGTGCATCCCTTAATCACCATGCATCCCAGCGTTACCGTGCATCGCTAAATCTCCATGCATCCCAACGTCACCATGCATGCCAACATCACCGTGCATCCCAACATCACCGTGCACCCAATGTCACCGTGCATCCCTACATCACCGTGCACCCCTACATCACCATGCACCCCTACATCACCGTGCACCCCTACATCACCGTGTACCCCTACATCACCGTGCATCCCTACATCACCGTGTAACCCTACATCACCGTCTACCCCTACATCACCGAGCATCCCTACATCACCGTGCATCCCTACATCACCGTGCATCCCTACATCACCGTGCATCCCAACGTCACTGTGCATCCCTACATCAATATGCATCCCAACGTCACCGTGCATCCCAACGTCACTGTGCATCCCACATCACCGTGCATCCCAACGTCACCATGCATCCCAACGTCACCGTGCATGCCAACGTCACCGTGCATCCCTACATCACCGTGCACTGCTACATCACCATGCCTCCAACGGCATCGTGTCTCACAACGTCACCGTGCATCCCTACATCAACGTGCATCACAACGTCACCGTGCATCACAACATCACCATGCACGCCTACATCACCATGCACCCCTACATCACCGTGCATCCCTACATCACCGTGCATCCCTACATCATCGTGCATCCCTACATCATCGTACATCCCAATGTCACCATGCATCGCTACATCATCGTGCATCACTACATCATCGTACATCCCAACATCACCGTGCACCCCTACGTCACCGTGCAGCCCAACATCACCGTGCACCACTACATCACCGTGCACCCCTACATCACCGAGCATCCCTACATCACCATGCATCCCTACATCAACAAGCATCCCTGCATCACCGTTCATCCCTACGTCACCGTGCATCCCTACATCACCATGCATCCCAATGTCACTGTGCATCCCTACATCACTATGCATCCCAACGTCACCGTGCATCCGAAAGTCACTGTGCATCCCACATCACCGTGCACCCCTACATCACCGTGCATCCCTACATCACCGTGCATCCCAATGTCACCATGCATCCCAACGTCACCATGCATGCCAACGTCACCATGCATCCCTACATCACCGTGCACCCCTACATCACCGAGCATCACAACGTCACCGTGCATCACAACGTCACCATGCACCCCTACATCACCATGCACCCGTACATCACCGTGCTCCCTACATCACCATGCATCCCTACATCATCGTGCATCCCTACATCATCGTACATACCAACGTCACCGTGCATTCCTACATAATCGTGCATCCCTACATCATCGTACAACCCAACGTCACCGTGCACCCCTATGTCACCGTGCATCCCAACGTCACCATGCATCCCTACATCAATGTGCATCCCAACGTCACCATGCCCCTCTACATCACCGTGCACCCCTACATCACCGTGTACCCCTACATCACCGTGCATCCCTACATCACCGTGTACCCCCACATCACCATGTACCCCTACATCACCGAGCATCCCTACATCACCATGCATCCCAACATCACCGAGCATCCCTACATCACCGTGCATCCCCACGTCACCGTGCATCCCTACATCACCGTGCATCCCTACATCACCGTGCATCCCTACATCATCGTGCAACCCTACATCAACGAGCTTCCCTACATCACCGTTCATCCCTACGTCACCGTGCATCCCTACATCACTGTGCATCCCTACAACACCGTGCATCCCTACATCACCATGCATCCCAACGTCACTGTGCATCCCTACATCACTATGCATCCCAACGTCACCGTGCATCCCAACGTCACTGTGCATCCAACATCACCGTGCACCCCTACATCACCGTGCATCCCTACATCACCGTGCATCCCAATGTCACCGTGCATCCCAACGTCACTGTGCATCCCTACATCACTATGCATCCCAACGTCACCGTGCATCCCTACATCACCGTGTACCCCCACATCACCGTGTACCCCTACATCACCGAGCATCCCTACATCACCATGCATCCCAACATCACCGATCATCCCTACATCACCGTGCATCCCTACGTCACCGTGCATCCCTACATCACCGTGCATCCCTACATCACCGTGCATCCCTACATCATCGTGCATCCCTACATCAACGAGCATCCCTACATCACCATTCATCCCTATGTCACCATGCATCCCAACGTCACTGTGCATCCCTACATCACTATGCATCCCAACGTCACCGTGCATCCCAACGTCACTGTGCATCCAACATCACCGTGCACCCCTACATCACCGTGCATCCCTACGTCACCGTGCATCCCAACGTCACCGTGCATCCCAACGTCACTGTGCATCCCTACATCACTATGCATCCCAACGTCACCGTGCATCCCAACGTCACCATGCATCCCAACGTCACCATGCATGCCAACGTCACCGTGCATCCCTACATCACCGTGCACCGCCACATCACCATGCCTCCCAACGGCATCGTGCCTCACAAAGACACCGTGCATCCCTACATCACCGTGCATCCCAACATCACCGTGCATCCCTACATCACCGTGCCTCCCAACGTCACCATGCATGTCAACATCACCATGCATCCTTATATCACCGTGCATGCCAACGTCACCGTGCATCCCAGCAACACCGTGCGTCCCTACATCACCGTGCATCCCTACATCACCGTGCATCTCTACATCAGCGTGTCTCCCAACGTCACCGTGCCTCCCAACATCACCGTGCATCCCTACATCACCATGCACCCCTACATCACCGTGCATCCCTACATCATCGTGCATCCCAATGTCACCGTGCATCCCAACGTTACTGTGCATCCCACATCACCGTGCACCCCTACATCACCGTGCATCCCTACATCACCATGCATCCCAGCGTTACCGTGCATCCCTAAATCTCCATGCATCCCAACGTCACCATGCATGCCAACGTAACCATGCATCCCTACATCACCGTGCACCCCTACATCACCATGCACCCCTACATCACCGTGCATCCCAACGTCACCGTGCATCCCAACGTCACTGTGCATCCCCACATCACCATGCACCCCTACATCACCGTGCATCACAACGTCACCGTGCATCACAACATCACCATGCACCCCTACATCACCATGCACCCCTACATCACCGTGCATCCCTACATCACCGTGCATCCCTACATCATCGTGCATCCCAACATCACCATGCAGCCCAACATCACCGTGCATCCCTACATCACCGTGCATCCCAACGTCACCGTGCATCCCTACATCACCGTGCATCCCTACATCACCAAGCATCCCTACATCATCGTGCATCCCTACATCAACGTGCGTCCCGACATCACCGTTCATCCTTACGTCACCGTGCATCCCTACATCACCGTGCATCCCTACATCACCGTGCATCCCTACATCACCGTGCATCCCAACGTCACTGTGCATCCCTACATCACTATGCATCCCAACGTCACCGTGCATCCCAACGTCACTGTGCATCCCACATCACCGTGCATCCCAACGTCACCATGCATCCCAACGTCACTGTGCATGCCAACATCACCGTGTATCCCTACATCACCGTGCACCGCTACATCACCATGCCTCCAACGGCATCGTGCCTCACAACATCACCGTGCACCCCTACATCACCGTGCATCACAACGTCACCGTGCATCACAACATCACCATGCACCCCTACATCACCATGCACCCCTACATCACCGTGCATCCCTACATCACCGTGCATCCCTACATCATCGTGCATCCCTACATCATCGTACATCCCAACATCACCGTGCATCCCTACATCATCGTGCATCCCTACATCATCATACATCCCAACATCACCGTGCACCCCTATGTCACCGTGCATCCCAACATCACCGTGCATCCCAACATCACCGTGCACCCCTACATCATTGTGCACCCCTACATCACCGTGCATCCCTACATCACCGTGCATCCCAACGTCACCATGCATCCCTACATCAATGTGCATCCCAACGTCACCATGCATCCCAACGTCATCATGCATGCCAACGTCACCGTGCATCCCTACATCACCGTGCATCCCTACATCATCGTACATCCGTACGTCACCGTGCATCCCTACGTCACCGTGCACTCCAACATCACCGTGCATCCCAACATCATCGTGCATCACAACGTCACCATGCACCCCTACATCACCGTGCATCCCTACGTCACCATGCAGCCCTACGTCACCGTTCATGCCTACGTCACCGTGCATCCCTCCGTCACCATGCATCCCAACGTCACCGTGCATCCCTACATCACTATGCATCCCAACGTCACCGTGCATCCCAACGTCACTGTGCATCCCACATCACCGTGCACCCCTACATCACCGTGCATCCCTTAATCACCATGCATCCCAGCGTTACCGTGCATCGCTAAATCTCCATGCATCCCAACGTCACCATGCATGCCAACATCACCGTGCATCCCAACATCACCGTGCACCCAATGTCACCGTGCATCCCTACATCACCGTGCACCCCTACATCACCATGCACCCCTACATCACCGTGCACCCCTACATCACCGTGTACCCCTACATCACCGTGCATCCCTACATCACCGTGTAACCCTACATCACCGTCTACCCCTACATCACCGAGCATCCCTACATCACCGTGCATCCCTACATCACCGTGCATCCCTACATCACCGTGCATCCCAACGTCACTGTGCATCCCTACATCAATATGCATCCCAACGTCACCGTGCATCCCAACGTCACTGTGCATCCCACATCACCGTGCATCCCAACGTCACCATGCATCCCAACGTCACCGTGCATGCCAACGTCACCGTGCATCCCTACATCACCGTGCACTGCTACATCACCATGCCTCCAACGGCATCGTGTCTCACAACGTCACCGTGCATCCCTACATCAACGTGCATCACAACGTCACCGTGCATCACAACATCACCATGCACGCCTACATCACCATGCACCCCTACATCACCGTGCATCCCTACATCACCGTGCATCCCTACATCATCGTGCATCCCTACATCATCGTACATCCCAATGTCACCATGCATCGCTACATCATCGTGCATCACTACATCATCGTACATCCCAACATCACCGTGCACCCCTACGTCACCGTGCAGCCCAACATCACCGTGCACCACTACATCACCGTGCACCCCTACATCACCGAGCATCCCTACATCACCATGCATCCCTACATCAACAAGCATCCCTGCATCACCGTTCATCCCTACGTCACCGTGCATCCCTACATCACCATGCATCCCAATGTCACTGTGCATCCCTACATCACTATGCATCCCAACGTCACCGTGCATCCGAAAGTCACTGTGCATCCCACATCACCGTGCACCCCTACATCACCGTGCATCCCTACATCACCGTGCATCCCAATGTCACCATGCATCCCAACGTCACCATGCATGCCAACGTCACCATGCATCCCTACATCACCGTGCACCCCTACATCACCGAGCATCACAACGTCACCGTGCATCACAACGTCACCATGCACCCCTACATCACCATGCACCCGTACATCACCGTGCTCCCTACATCACCATGCATCCCTACATCATCGTGCATCCCTACATCATCGTACATACCAACGTCACCGTGCATTCCTACATAATCGTGCATCCCTACATCATCGTACAACCCAACGTCACCGTGCACCCCTATGTCACCGTGCATCCCAACGTCACCATGCATCCCTACATCAATGTGCATCCCAACGTCACCATGCCCCTCTACATCACCGTGCACCCCTACATCACCGTGTACCCCTACATCACCGTGCATCCCTACATCACCGTGTACCCCCACATCACCATGTACCCCTACATCACCGAGCATCCCTACATCACCATGCATCCCAACATCACCGTGCATCCCTACATCACCGTGCATCCCTACATCACCGTGCATCCCTACATCATCGTGCAACCCTACATCAACGAGCTTCCCTACATCACCGTTCATCCCTACGTCACCGTGCATCCCTACATCACTGTGCATCCCTACAACACCGTGCATCCCTACATCACCATGCATCCCAACGTCACTGTGCATCCCTACATCACTATGCATCCCAACGTCACCGTGCATCCCAACGTCACTGTGCATCCAACATCACCGTGCACCCCTACATCACCGTGCATCCCTACATCACCGTGCATCCCAATGTCACCGTGCATCCCAACGTCACTGTGCATCCCTACATCACTATGCATCCCAACGTCACCGTGCATCCCTACATCACCGTGTACCCCCACATCACCGTGTACCCCTACATCACCGAGCATCCCTACATCACCATGCATCCCAACATCACCGATCATCCCTACATCACCGTGCATCCCTACGTCACCGTGCATCCCTACATCACCGTGCATCCCTACATCACCGTGCATCCCTACATCATCGTGCATCCCTACATCAACGAGCATCCCTACATCACCATTCATCCCTACGTCACCATGCATCCCAACGTCACTGTGCATCCCTACATCACTATGCATCCCAACGTCACCGTGCATCCCAACGTCACTGTGCATCCAACATCACCGTGCACCCCTACATCACCGTGCATCCCTACGTCACCGTGCATCCCAACGTCACCGTGCATCCCAACGTCACTGTGCATCCCTACATCACTATGCATCCCAACGTCACCGTGCATCCCAACGTCACCATGCATCCCAACGTCACCATGCATGCCAACGTCACCGTGCATCCCTACATCACCGTGCACCGCCACATCACCATGCCTCCCAACGGCATCGTGCCTCACAAAGACACCGTGCATCCCTACATCACCGTGCATCCCAACATCACCGTGCATCCCTACATCACCGTGCCTCCCAACGTCACCATGCATGTCAACATCACCATGCATCCTTATATCACCGTGCATGCCAACGTCACCGTGCATCCCAGCAACACCGTGCGTCCCTACATCACCGTGCATCCCTACATCACCGTGCATCTCTACATCAGCGTGTCTCCCAACGTCACCGTGCCTCCCAACATCACCGTGCATCCCTACATCACCATGCACCCCTACATCACCGTGCATCCCTACATCATCGTGCACCCAATGTCACCGTGCATCCCAACGTTACTGTGCATCCCACATCACCGTGCACCCCTACATCACCGTGCATCCCTACATCACCATGCATCCCAGCGTTACCGTGCATCCCTAAATCTCCATGCATCCCAACGTCACCATGCATGCCAACGTAACCATGCATCCCTACATCACCGTGCACCCCTACATCACCATGCACCCCTACATCACCGTGCATCCCAACGTCACCGTGCATCCCAACGTCACTGTGCATCCCCACATCACCATGCACCCCTACATCACCGTGCATCACAACGTCACCGTGCATCACAACATCACCATGCACCCCTACATCACCATGCACCCCTACATCACCGTGCATCCCTACATCACCGTGCATCCCTACATCATCGTGCATCCCAACATCACCATGCAGCCCAACATCACCGTGCATCCCTACATCACCGTGCATCCCAACGTCACCGTGCATCCCTACATCACCGTGCATCCCTACATCACCAAGCATCCCTACATCATCGTGCATCCCTACATCAACGTGCGTCCCGACATCACCGTTCATCCTTACGTCACCGTGCATCCCTACATCACCGTGCATCCCTACATCACCGTGCATCCCTACATCACCGTGCATCCCAACGTCACTGTGCATCCCTACATCACTATGCATCCCAACGTCACCGTGCATCCCAACGTCACTGTGCATCCCACATCACCGTGCATCCCAACGTCACCATGCATCCCAACGTCACTGTGCATGCCAACATCACCGTGTATCCCTACATCACCGTGCACCGCTACATCACCATGCCTCCAACGGCATCGTGCCTCACAACATCACCGTGCACCCCTACATCACCGTGCATCACAACGTCACCGTGCATCACAACATCACCATGCACCCCTACATCACCATGCACCCCTACATCACCGTGCATCCCTACATCACCGTGCATCCCTACATCATCGTGCATCCCTACATCATCGTACATCCCAACATCACCGTGCATCCCTACATCATCGTGCATCCCTACATCATCATACATCCCAACATCACCGTGCACCCCTATGTCACCGTGCATCCCAACATCACCGTGCATCCCAACATCACCGTGCACCCCTACATCATTGTGCACCCCTACATCACCGTGCATCCCTACATCACCGTGCATCCCAACGTCACCATGCATCCCTACATCAATGTGCATCCCAACGTCACCATGCATCCCAACGTCACCATGCATGCCAACGTCACCGTGCATCCCTACATCAACGTGCATCGCTACATCACCATGCCTCCCAACGGCATCGTGCCTCACAACGTCACCGTGCACCCCTGCATCACCGTGCATCACAGCGTCACCGTGCATCACCACATCAACATGCACCCCTACATCACCATGCACCCCTACATCACTGTGCATCCCTACATCACCGTGAATCCCTACATCATCGTGCATCCCTACATCATCGTCAATCCCAACGTCACCGTGCATCCCTACATCATCGTGCATCCCTACATCATCGTACATCCCAACGTCACCGTGCACCCCTACGTCACCGTGCATCCCAACATCACCGTGCATCCCAACATCACCGTGCACCCCTACATCACCGTGCACCCCTACATTACCGTGCATCCCTACATCAATGTGCATCCCAACGTCACCATGCACCCCTACATCACCGTGCACCACTACATCACCGTGTACCCCTAAATCACCGTGCATCCCTACATCACCATGCACCACTACATCACCGTGTACCCCTACATCACCGTGCATCCCTACATCACCGTGCATCCCAACGTCACCATGCATCCCTACATCAATGTGCATCCCAACGTCACCATGCACCCCTACATCACCGTGCACCACTACATCACCGTGTACACCTAAATCACCGTGCATCCCTACATCACCATGCACCACTACATCACCGTGTACCCCTACATCACCAAGCATCCCTACATCACCATGCATCCCTACATTAACAAGCATCCCTACATCACCGTTCATCCCTACGTCACCGTGCATCCCTACATCACCATGCATCCCAATGTCACTGTGCATCCCTACATCACTATGCATCCCAACGTCACCGTGCATCCCAAAGTCACTGTGCATCCCACATCACCGTGCACCCCTACATCACCGTGCATCCCAATGTCACCGTGCATACCAACGTCACCGTGCATCCCTACATCATTGTGCCTCCCAACGTCACCATGCATTCCGACGGCACCATGCATTCCAACGTCACCATGCATCCAAACATCACCGTGCATCCCAACGTCACCATGCCTCCCAACAGCACCATGCCTCCCTACGTCACCGTGCATCCCAATTTCACCGTGCATCCCAACATCACCGTGCATCCCAACATTATCGTGCATCCCCACATCACCGTGCATCCCAACATGACCGTGCACCCCTACATCACTTTAGCATCCCAACATCACCGTGCATCCCTACATCAATTTTGCATTCCGACATCACCGCGCATCCCTACATCACCGTGCATCCCCACATCGACATGCATCCCTACATCAACATGCATCACTACGTCACCGTGCATTCCAACATCAACATGCATCCCCACATCACCGTGCAGCCCTACATCACCGTGCATCCCTACATCACTGTGCATCCCAATGTCACCGTGCATCCCAACGTCACCATGCATGCCAACGTCACCGTGCATCCCTACATCACCGTGCATCCCAGCGTCACTGTGCATCCCTACATCACCGTGCATCCCAACATCACCGTGCATCTCAATGTCACCGTGGATCCCAACGTCACCGTGCACCCCTACATCACCATGCGTCCCTCCATCAACGTGCAAACATATATCACCGTGCACCCTACATCACCGTGCATCCCAACGTCACCGTGCATCTCAATGTCACCGTGCATCCCAACGTCACCGTGCACCCCTACATCACCATGCATCCCTCCATCACCGTGCATCCCGACTTCACCGTGCATCCCTACATCACTGTGCACCCCTACATCACCATGCATCCCAACGTCACCGTGCATCCCAATGTCACCGTGCCATTCCTACGTCACCGTGCATCCTTACATCAACGTGCATCGGTACGTCACCGTGCATCCCAACGTCACCGTGCATCCCTACATCACCGTGCATGCCAACGTCACTGTGCATCCCTACATCACCGTGCATCCCTACATCACAGTGCATCCCAACGTCACCGTGCACCCAAACGTCACTGTGCATCCCTACATCACCGTGCATCCCAACGTCAACGTGCATCCCAATGTCACCGTACATCCCTACATCACCTAGCATCCTTACATCAAAATGCAGTCCAAGGTCACCGTTCACCTCAACAGCACCATGCATCCCTATTTCCGCCCATCCCAACATCACCATGCACCCCGATATCACCGTGCATCCCTACATCACCATGCATCCCAGCGACACTGTGCATCCCAACTTCACCGTGCATCCCTACATCACTGTGCACCCCTACATCACCGTGCATCCCGACATCACCGTGCATCTCAATGTCACCGTGCATCCCAAAGTCACCGTGCACCCCTACATCACCATGCATCCCTCCATCAGCATACATCCATATATCACCGTGCATCCCTACATAACCGTGCATCCCAATGTCACTGTGCACCCCAACTTCACCGTGCATCCCTACATCACTGTGCACCCCTACATCACCATGCATCCCAATGTCACCGTGCATCCCAATGTCACCGTGCCATCCCTATATAACCGTGCATCCTTACATCAACGTGCATCGCTACGTCACCGTGCATCCCAAGGTCATCGTGCATCCCTACATCACCGTGCATCCCTACATCACAGTGCATCCCAACGTCACCGTGCATCCAAACGTCACTGTGCATCCCTACATCACCATGCATCCCAACTTCACCGTGCATCCCAACATGACCGTGAATCCCAATGTTACCGTATATCCCTACGTCACCATGCATCCTAATGTCACCGTGCATCCCAACATCACCGTGCATCCCTACATCACTGTGCATCCCAATGACACCGTGCATCCCAACATCACGGTGCATCCCAAATCACCGTGCACCCCTACATCACTTTTGCATCTCAGCGTCACCGTGCATCCCCACATCAACGTGCATCTCTAAATCACCTTGCATCCCAACCTCACCGTGCACCCCTACATCACCGTGCACCCGTACACCACCATGCATCCCTACATCACCGTGCATCCCAACGACAACGTGCATCACTACATAACCGTGCATCCCAACGTCACCGTGCATGCCAATGTCACCGTGCATGCCAACTTCACCATGCATGCCAATGTCACGGTGCATCCCATGTCACCGCGCACCCCTATGTCACCATGCACCCCTTAATCACCGTGCATCCCAACGTCACCGTGCATCCCAACGACACTGTGCATGCCAACGTCACCTTTCATGCCAACGTCACAATGCATGCCAACGTCACGGTGCCTCCCTACATCACCATGCATCCCAATGTCACCGTGAAGGCCAATATCACCGTGCACCCCGACATCACCGTGCAGCCGGACATCACCGTGCATCCCTACATCACTGTGCGTCCCAATGTCACCGTGCATCCCAACGTCACCGTGCATGCCAACGTCACCGTGCATCCCTACATCACCGTGCATCCCAGCGTCACTGTGCATCCCAACATCACCGTGCATCCCAACATAACCGTGCATCTCAATGTCACCGTGCATCCCAACGTCACCGTGCACCCCTACATCACCATGCGTCCCACCATCAACGTGCATACATATATCACCGTGCACCCTACATCACCGTGCATCCCAACGTCACCGTGCATCCCAACTTCACCGTGCATCCCTACATCACTGTGCACCCTGACATCACCATGCATTGCAACGTCACCGTGCATCCCAATGTCACCGTGCCATTCCTACATCACCGTGCATCCTTACATCACCGTGCATCCTTACATCAACTTGCATCGCTGCGTCACCATACATCCCAACGTCACCGTGCATCCCTACATCACCGTGCATGCCAACGTCACCGTGCATTGCTACATCACCGTGCATCCCTACATCACAGTGCACCCCACCGTCACTGTGCACCCAAACGTCACTGTGCATCCCTACATCACCATGCATCCCAACGACACCGTGCATCCCAATGTCACTGTACATCCCTACATCACCTTGCATCCTTACATCAACATGAATTCCAAGGTCACCGTTCATCTCAACGGCACCGTGCATCCCTACTTCACCATGCATCCCAACGTCACCATGCACCCCGACATCGCCGTGCATCCCTACATCACCGTGCATCCCAACTTCACCGTGTATCCCTACATCTCTCTGCACCCCTACATCACCGTGCATCCCGACATCACCGTGCTTCTCAATGTCACCGTACATCCCAAAGTCACCATGCACCCCTACATCACCATGCATCCCTCCATCAACGTGCATCCAAATATCACCGTGCATCCCTACATCACCGTGCATCCCAACGTCACCGTGCATCCCTACATCACTGTACACCCCTACATCACCATGCAACCCAACGTCACCGTGCATCCCAACGTCACCGTGAAGGCCAACATCACCGTGCACCCTGACATCACCGTGCAGCCCTACATCACCGTGCATCCCTACATCACTGTGCATCCCAATGTCACCATGCATCCCAACGTCACCGTGTATCCCTACATCACCGTGCATGCCAACGTCACCGTGCATCCCTACATCACCATGCATCCCAATGTCACCGTGCATCCCTAAATCACCGTGCATCCCAATATCAACGTGCATCTCAATGTCACCGTGCATCCCAACGTCACCGTGCATCCCAACTTCACCATGCAACCCTACATCACTGTGCACCTCTACATCACTGTGCATCCCAACGTCACCGTGCATCCCAATGTCATCGTGCCATTCCTACATCACCGAGCATCCTTACATCACTGTGCATCCTTACATCAACGTGCATCGCTACGTCACCGTGCATCCCAACGTCAGCGTGCATCCCTACATCACCGTGCATGCCAACGTCACCGTGCCTCCCTACATCACCGTGCATCCCCACATCACAGTGCATCCCAACGTCACCGTGCACCCAAACGTCTCTGTGCATCCCTACATCACCGTGCATCCCAACTTCACCGTGCATCCCAACATCAACGTGAATCCCAATGTTACCGTATATCCCTACGTCACCATGCATCCCAATGTCACCGTGCATCCCTACATCACCGTGCATCCCAGCGTCACTGTGCATCCCTACATCACCGTGCATCCCAACATCATCGTGCATCCCAACATCACCGTGCATCCCAACGTCACCGTGCACCCCTACATCACCATGCATCCCTCCATCAACGTGCATACATATATCACCGTGCAACCTACATCACCGTGCATCCCAACATCACCGTGCATCCCAACTTCACCATGCATCCCTACATCACTGTGCACCCCTACATCACCATGCATCCCAACATCACCGTGCATCCCAATGTCACCGTGCCATTCCTACATCACCGTGCATCCTTACATCAACTTGCATCGCAAGGTCACCGTGCATCCCAACGTCACCGTGCATCCCTACATCACCGTGCATGCCAACGTCACCGTGCATCCCTACATCACCGTGCATCCCTACATCACAGTGCATCCCAACGTCACCGTGCACCCAAACGTCACTGTGCATCCCTACATCACCGTGCAGCCCAACGTCACCATGCATCCCAATGGCACCATACATCCCTACATCACCTAGCATCCTTACATCAACATGCATTCCAAGGTCACCGTTCACCTCAACGGCACTGTGCATCCCTATTTCACCGCGCATCCCAATGTCACCATGCACCCCGACATCACCGTGCATCCCTACATCACCGTGCATCCCAACGACACTGTGCATCCCAACTTCACCGTGCATCCCAACTTCACCGTACATCCCTACATCACTGTTCACCCCTACATCACCGTGCATCCCGACATCACCGTGCATCTCAATGTCACCGTGCATCCCAAAGTCACCGTGCACCCCTACATCACCATGCATCCCTCCATCAACGTACATCCATATATCACTCTGCATCCCTACATAACCGTGCATCCCAACGTCACCGTGCTTCCCAACTTCACCGTGCATCCCTACATCACTGTGCACCCCTACATCACCATGCATCCCAACGTCACCGTGCATCCCAATGTCACCATGCCATCCCTACATAACCGTGCATCCTTACATCAACGTGCATCGCTACGTCACCGTGCATCCCAAGGTCATCGTGCATCCCTACATCACCCTGCATGCCAACGTCACCGTGCATCACTACATCACCGTTCATCCCAACTTCACGGTGCATCCCAACATCACCGTGAATCCCAATGTTACCGTATATCCCTACGTCACCATGCATCCCAATGTCACCGTGCATCCCTACATCACAGTGCATCCCTACATCACCGTGCATCCCTACATCACCGTGCATCCCAATGACACCGTGCATCCCAACATCACGGTGCATCCCAACATCACCGTGCACCCCTACATCACTTTTGCATCTCAGCGTCACCGTGCATCCCCACATCAACGTGCATCCCTAAATCACCTTGCATCCCAACCTCACCGTGCACCCCTACATCACCGTGCACCCCTACACCACCGTGCATCCCAACGTCACCGTGCATCCCAACGTCACCGTGCATCACTACATCACCGTGCATCCCTACATCAACGTTCATCCCTTCATCACCGTGCAACCCTACATTACCGTGCATCCCAACGACACCATGCATCGCTATGTCACCATGAATCCCAACATCAACGTGCATGCCAATGTCACCGTGCATGCCAACTTCACCATGCATGCCAACGTCACCGTGCATCCCATGTCACCGCGCACCCCTATGTCACCGTGCACCCCTTCATCACCGTGCATCCCAACGTCACCGTGCATCCCAACGACACTGTGCATGCCAACGTCACCGTGCATGCCAAAGTCACCATGCATGCCAACGTCACGGTGCATCCCTACATCACCATGCATCCCAACGTCACCGTGAAGGCCAACATCACCGTGCATCCCTACATCACTGTGCATCCCAATGTCACCGTGCATCCCAACATCACCGTGCATGCCAACATCACCGTGCATCCCTACATTACCGTGCATCCCAGCGTCAATGTGCATCCCAACATCACCGTGCATCCCAACGTCACAGTGCATCTCAATGTCACCGTGCATCCCAACGTCACCGTGCACCCCTACATCACCATGCGTCCCTCCATCAACGTGCATACATATATCACCGTGCACCCTACATCACCGTGCATCCCAACGTCACCATGCATCCCAACTTCACCTTGCATCCCTACATCACTGTGCACCCCTACATCACCATGCATCCCAACGTCACCGTGCGTCCCAATGTCACCATGCCATTCCTACATCACCGTGCATCCTTACATCACCGTGCATCCTTACATCAACTTGCATCGCTGCGTCACCATGCATCCCAACGTCACCGTGCATCCCTACATCACCGTGCATGCCAACATCACCGTGCATCCCTCCATCACCGTGCATCCCTACATCACAGTGCACCCCAACATCACCGTGCACCCAAAGGTCACTGTGCATCCCTACATCACCGTGCATCCCATCGAAACTGTACATCCCAATGTCACCGTGCATCCCTACATCACCTTGCATCCTTACATCAACATGCATTCCAAGGTCACCGTTCATCTCAACGGCACCGAGCATCCCTACTTCACCACGCATCCCAACATCACCATGCACCCCGACATCACCGTGCATCCCTACATCACCGTGCATCCCAACGACACTGTGCATCCCAACTTCACCATGTATCCCTACATCTCTCTGCACCCCTACATCACCGTGCATCCCGACATCACCGTGCATCTCAATGTTACTGTGCATCCCAAAGTCACCGTGCACCCCTACATCACCATGCATCCCTCCATCAACGTGCATCCATATATCACCATGCATCCCTACATCACCGTGCATCCCAACGTCACCGTGCATCCCAACGTCACCGTGCATCCCTACATCACTGTGCACCCCTACATCACCATGCATCCCAACGTCACCGTGCATCCCAACGTCACCGTGAAGGCCAACATCACCGTGCACCCCGACATCACCGTGCAGCCCTACATCACCGTGCATCCCTACATCACTGTGCATCCCAATGTCACCGTGCATCCCAACATCACCGTGCATCCCTACATCACCGTGCATGCCAACGTCACCGTGCATCCCTACATCACCGTGCAGCCCTACATCACCGTGCATCCCTACATCACTGTGCATCCCAATGTCACTGTGCATCCCAACGTCACCGTGCATGCCAACGTCACCGTGCATCTCAATGTCACCGTGCATCCCAACGTCACCGTGCACCCCTACGTCACCATGCGTCCCTCCATCAACGTGCATACATATATCACCGTGCACCCTACATCACCGTGCATCCCAACATCACCGTGCATGCCAACGTCACCGTGCATCCCTACATCACCGTGCATCCCAGCGTCACTGTGCATCCCAACATCACCGTGCATCCCAACATCACCATGCATCTCAATGTCACCGTGCATCCCAACGTCACCGTGCACCCCTACATCACCATGCGTCCCTCCATCAACATGCATACATATATCACCATGCACCCTACATCACCGTGCATCCCAACGTCACCGTGTATCCCAACTTCACCGTGCATCCCTACATCACTGTGCATCCCTACATCACCATGCATCCCAACGTCACCGTGCATCCCAATGTCACCGTGCCATTCCTACATCACCGTGCATCCTTACATCACCATGCATCCCAATGACACCGTGCATCCCAACATCACGGTGCATCCCAACATCACCGTGCACTGCTACATCACTTTTGCATCTCAGCGTCACCGTGCATCCCCACATCAACGTGCATCCCTAAATCACCTTGCATCCCAACCTCACTGTGCACCCGTACATCACCGTGCACCCCTACACCACCGTGCATCCCAACATCACCGTGCATCCCAACGTCACCGTGCATCCTTACATCACCGTGCATCCTTAAATCAACTTGCATCGCTGCGTCACCATGCATCCCAACGTCACCATGCATCCCTACATCACCGTGCATCCCAACGTCACCGTGCATCCCAACGTCACCGTGCATCCCTACATCACCGTTCATGCCAACATCACCGTGCATCCCTACATCACCATGCATCCCTACATCACAGTGCACCCCAACATCACCGTGCACCCAAACGTCACTGTGCATCCCTACATGTCACCGTGCATCCCAAAGTCACCGTGCACCCCTACATCACCATGCATCCCTCCATCAACGTGCACCCATATATCACCGTGCATCCCTACATCACCGTGCATCCCAACGTCACCGTGCATCCCAACGTCACCGTGCATCCCTACATCACTGTACACCCCTACATCACCATGCAACCCAACGTCACCGTGCATCCCAACGTCACCGTGAAGGCCAACATCACCGTGCACCCTGACATCACCGTGCAGCCCTACATCACCGTGCATCCCTACATCACTGTGCATCACAATGTCACCGTGCATCCCAACGTCACCGTGTATCCCTACATCACCGTGCATGCCAACGTAACCGTGCATCCCTACATCACCATGCATCCCAATGTCACCGTGCATCCCTAAATCACTGTGCATCCCAACATCACCGTGCATCTCAATGTCACCGTGCATCCCAACGTCACCGTGCACCTTTACATCACCATGCGTCCCTCCATCAACGTGCAAACATATATCACCGTGCACCCTACATCACCATACATCCCAACTTCACCGTGCATCCCAACTTCACCATGCAACCCTACATCACTGTGCACCTCTACATCACTGTGCATCCCAACATCACCGTGCATCCCAATGTCATCGTGCCATTCCTACATCACCGTGCATCCTTACATCACCGTGCATCCTTACATCGCCGTGCATCGCTACGTCACCGTGCATCCCAACGTCACCGTGCATCCCTACATCACCGTGCATGCCAGCGTCATCGTGCGTCCCTACATCACCGTGCATCCCTACATCACAGTGCATCCCAACGTCACCGTGCACCCAAACGTCACTGTGCATCCCTACATCACCGTGCATCCCAACTTCACCGTGCATCCCAACATCACCGTGAATCCCAATGTTACCGTATATCCCTATGTCACCATGCATCCCAATGTCACCGTGCATCCCTACATCACCGTGAATCCCAATGTTACCGTATATCCCTACGTCACCATGCATCCCTATGTCACCGTGCATCCCTACATCACCGTGCATCCCAGCGTCACTGTGCAACCCTACATAACCGTGCATCCCAACATCACCGTGCATCCCAACATCACCGTGCATCCCAACGTCACCGTGCACCCCTACATCACCATGCATCCCTCCATCAACGTGCATAAATATATCACCGTGCACCCTACATCACCGTGCATCCCAACATCACCGTGCATCCCAACTTCACCGTGCATCCCTACATCACTGTGCACCCCTACATCACCATGCATCCCAACGTCACCGTGCATCCCAATGTCACCGTGCCATTCCTACATCACCATGCATCCTTACATCAACGTGCATCGCAAGGTCACCGTGCATCCCAACGTCACCGTGCATCCCTACATCACCGTGCATGCCAACGTCACCGTGCATCCCTACATCACCGTGCATCCCTACATCACAGTGCATCCCAACGTCACCGTGCACCCAAACGTCACTGTGCATCCCAACGTCACCGTGCATCCCTACATCACCGTGCATGCCAACGTCACCGTACATCCCTACATCACCGTGCATCCCAGCGTCACTGTGCATCCCTACATCACCATGCATCCCAACATCACCGTGCATCCCAACATCACCGTGCATCCCAACGTCACCGTGCACCCCTACATCACCATGCATCCCTCCATCAACGTGCATAAATATATCACCGTGCACCCTACATCACCGTGCATCCCAACTTCACCGTGTATCCCTACATCACTGTGCACCCCTACATCACCGTGCATCCCAACATCACCATGCATCCCAACATCACCGTGCATCCCAATGTCACCGTGCACCCCTACATCACCATGCATCCCTCCATCAACGTGCATAAATATATCACCGTGCACCCAACATCACCGTGCATCCCAACTTCACCGTGCATCCCTACATCACTGTGCACCCCTACATCACCATGCATCCCAACGTCACCGTGCATCCCAATGTCACCGTGCCATTCCTACATCACCGTGCATCCTTACATCAACGTGCATCGCTAGGTCACCGTGCATCCCTACATCACCGTGCATCCCTACATCACAGTGAATCCCAACGTCACCGTGCACCCAAACGTCACTGTGCATCCCTACATCACCGTGCATCCCAACGTCACCGTGCATCCCAATGTCACCGTACATCCCTACATCTCCTAGCATCCTTACATCAACATGCATTCCAAGGTCACCGTTCACCTCAACGGCACTGTGCATCCCTATTTCACCACGCATCCCAACGTCACCATGCACCCCGACATCACCGTGC
This sequence comes from Carcharodon carcharias, assembly GCF_017639515.1. Taxonomy (NCBI): domain Eukaryota; kingdom Metazoa; phylum Chordata; class Chondrichthyes; order Lamniformes; family Lamnidae; genus Carcharodon; species Carcharodon carcharias. The sequence goes on along the minus strand of NC_054487.1, from coordinate 89,067,364 downwards.
ATCCCTACATCACCGTGCATCCCAACTTCACCGTGCATCCCTACATCACTGTTCACCCCTACATCACCGTGCATCCCGACATCACCGTGCATCTCAATGTCACCGTGCATCCCAAAGTCACCGTGCACCCCTACATCACCATGCATCCCTCCATAAACGTACATCCATATATCACTGTGCATCCCTACATAACCGTGCATCCCAACGTCACCGTGCTTCCCAACTTCACCGTGCTTCCCAACTTCACCGTGCATCCCTACATCACTGTGCACCCCTACATCACCATGCATCCCAACGTCACCGTGCATCCCAATGTCACCATGCCATTCCTACATAACCGTGCATCCTTACATCAACGTGCATCGCTACGTCACCGTGCATCCCAAGGTCATCGTGCATCCCTACATCACCGTGCATGCCAACGTCACCTTGCATCCCTACATCACCATGCATCCCTACATCACAGTGCATCCCAACGTCACCGTGCACCCAAACATCACTGTGCATCCCTACATCACCGTGCATCCCAACTTCACGGTGCATCCCAACATCACCGTGAATCCCAATGTTACCGTATATCCCTACGTCACCATGCATCCCAATGTCACCGTGCATCCCTACATCACCATGCATCCCTACATCACCGTGCATCCCTACATCACCATGCATCCCAATGACACCGTGCATCCCAACATCACAGTGCACCCCTACATCACTTTTGCATCTCAGCATCACCGTGCATCCCCACATCAACGTGCATCCCTAAATCACCTTGCATCCCAACCTCACCGTGCACCCTCTACATCACCGTGCACCCCTACACCACCGTGCATCCCAACGTCACCGTGCATCCCAACGTCACCGTGCATCACTACATCACCGTGCATCCCTACATCAACGTTCATCCCTTCATCACCGTGCAACCCTACATTACCGTGCATCCCAATGACACCATGCATCGCTATGTCACCATGAATCCCAACGTCAACGTGCATGCCAATGTCACCGTGCATGCCAACGTCACCATGCATGCCAACGTCACCGTGCATCCCATGTCACCGCGCACCCCTATGTCACCATGCATCCCAACGTCACCGTGAAGGCCAACATCACCGTGCACCCCTACATCACCGTGCAGCCCTACATCACCGTGCATCCCTACATCACTGTGCATCCCAATGTCACCGTGCCATTACTACATCACCGTGCATCCTTACAACAACGTGCATCGCAACGTCACCGTGCATCCCAACGTCGCCGTGCATCCCTACATCACAGTGCATCCCAACGTCACCATGCACCCAAACGTCACTGTGCATCCCTACATCACCGTGCATCCCAACGTCACCGTGCATCCCAATGTCACCGTACATCCCTACATCACCTAGCATCCTTACATCAACATGCATTCCAAGGTCACCATTCACCTCAACGGCACCATGCATCCCTATTTCACCGCGCATCCCAATGTCACCATGCACCCCGACATCACCGTGCATCCCTACATCACCGTGCATCCCAACAACACTGTGCATCCCAACCTTCACCGTGCATCCCTACATCACTGTGCACCCCTACATCACCATGCATCCCGACATCACCGTGCATCCCAATGTCACCGTGCCATTCGTACATCACCGTGCATCCTTACATCAACGTGCATCGCTAGGTCACCGTGCATCCCAACGTCACCTTGCATCCCTACATCACCGTGCATGCCAACGTCACCGTGCATCCCTACATCACCGTGCATCCCTACATCACAGTGCATCCCAACGTCACCGTGTACCCAAACGTCACTGTGCATCCCTACATCACCGTGCATCCCAACGTCACCGTGCATCCCAATGTCACCGTACATCCCTACATCACCTAGCATCCTTACATCAACATGCATTCTAAGGTCACCGTTCACCTCAACGGCACTGTGCATCCCTATTTCACCGCGCATCCCAACGTCACCATGCGCCCCGACATCACCGTGCATCCCTACATCACCGTGCATCCCAACGACACTGTGCATCCCAACTTCACCGTGCATCCCAACTTCACCGTGCATCCCTACATCACTGTTCACCCCTACATCACCGTGCATCCCGACATCACCGTGCATCTCAATGTCACCGTGCATCCCAAAGTCACCGTGCACCCCTACATCACCATGCATCCCTCCATCAACGTACATCCATATATCACTGTGCATCCCTACATAACCGTGCATCCCAACGTCACCGTGCTTCCCAACTTCACCGTGCATCCCTACATCACTGTGCACCCCTACATCACCATGCATCCCAACGTCACCGTGCATCCCAATGTCACCATGCCATCCCTACATAACCGTGCATCCTTACATCAACATGCATCGCTACGTCACTCTGCATCCCAAGGTCATCGTGCATCCCTACATCACCGTGCATGCCAACGTCACCGTGCATCCCTACATCACCGTGCATCCCTACATCACAGTGCATCCCAACGTCACCGTGCACCCAAACATCACTGTGCATCCCTACATCACCATGCATCCCAACTTCACGGTGCATCCCAACATCACCGTGAATCCCAATGTTACCGTATATCCCTACGTCACCATGCATCCCAATGTCACCGTGCATCCCTACATCACCGTGCATCCCTACATCACCGTGCACCCCTACATCACTTCTGCATCTCAGCGTCACCGTGCATCCCCACATCAACGTGCATCCCTAAATCACCTTGCATCCCAACCTCACCGTGCACCCCTACATCACCGTGCACCCCTACACCACCATGCATCCCAACGTCTCCGTGCATCCCAACATCACCGTGCATCACTACATCACCGTGCATCCCTACATCAACGTTCATCCCTTCATCACCGTGCAACCCTACATTACCGTGCATCCCAACGACACCATGCATCGCTATGTCACCATGAATCCCAACGTCAACGTGCATGCCAATGTCACCGTGCATGCCAACATCACCATGCATGCCAACGTCACCGTGCATCCCATGTCACCGCGCACCCCTATGTCACCGTGCACCCCTTCATCACCGTGCATCCCAACATCACCGTGCATCCCAACGACACTGTGCATGCCAACGTCACCGTGCATGCCAACGTCACCATGCATGCCAACGTCACCGTGTATCCCTACATCACCATGCATCCCTACATCACTGTGCATCCCAATGTCACCGTGCATCCCAACGTCACCGTGCATGCCAACGTCACCGTGCATCCCTACATCACCGTGCATCCCAGCGTCACTGTGCATCCCAACATCACCGTGCATCCCAACATCACCGTGCATCTCAATGTCACCGTGCATCCCAACGTCACCGTGCACCCCTACATCACCATGCGACCCTCCATCAACGTGCATACATATATCACCGTGCACCCTACATCACCGTGCATCCCAACGTCACCGTGCATCCCAACTTCACCTTGCATCCCTACATCACTGTGCACCCCTACATCACCAGCATCCCAACGTCACCGTGCATCCCAATGTCACCGTGCCATTCCTACATCACCGTGCATCCTTACATCACCGTGCATCCTTACATCAACTTGCATCGCTGCGTCACCATGCATCCCAACGTCACCGTGCATCCCTACATCACCGTGCATGCCAACATCACCGTGCATCCCTACATCACCGTGCATCCCTACATCAAAGTGCACCCCAACAACACCGTGCACCCAAATGTCACTGTGCATCCCTACATCACCGTGCATCCCAACGACACCGTACATCCCAATGTCACCGTACATCCCTACATCACCTTGCATCCTTACATCAACATGCATTCCAAGGTCACCGTTCATCTCAACGGCACCGTGCATCCCTACTTCACCACGCATCCCAACGTCACCATGCACCCCGAATTCACCGTGCATCCCTACATCACCGTGCATCCCAACGACACTGTGCATCCCAACTTCACCGTGTATCCCTACATCACTCTGCACCCCTACATCACTGTGCATCCCGACATCACCGTGCATCTCAATGTCACTGTGCATCCCAAAGTCACCGTGCACCCCTACATCACCATGCATCCCTCCATCAACGTGGATCCATATATCACCATGCATCCCTACATCACCGTGCATCCCAACGTCACCGTGCATCCCAACGTCACCGTGCATCCCTACATCACTGTGCACCCCTACATCACCATGCATCCCAACGTCACCGTGCATCCCAACGTCACCGTGAAGGCCAACATCACCGTGCACCCCGACATCACCGTGCAGCCCTACATCACCGTGCATCCCTACATCACTGAGCATCCCAATGTCACCGTGCATCCCAACACCACCGTGCATCCCTACATCACCGTGCATGCCAACGTCACCGTGCATCCCTACATCACCGTGCATCCCTACATCACCGTGCATCCCTACATCACCGTGCATCCCTACATCACCATGCATCCCAGCGTCACTGTGCATCCCTACATCACCGTGCATCTCAATGTCACCATGCATCCCGACGTCACCATGCATCCCGACGTCACCGTGCATCCCGACGTCACTGTGCACCCCGACATCACCGTGCAGCCCTACATCACCGTGCATCCCTACATCACTGTGCATCCCAATGTCACTGTGCATCCCAACGTCACCGTGCATGCCAACGTCACCATGCATCCCTACATCACCGTGCATCCCAGCGTCACTGTGCATCCCAACATCACCGTGCATCCCAACATCACCGTGCATCTCAATGTCACCGTGCATCCCAACGTCACCGTGCACCCCTACGTCACCATGAGTCCCTCCATCAACCTGCATACATATATCACCGTGCACCCTACATCACCGTGCATCCCAACATCACCATGCATCCCAACTTCACCGTGCATCCCTACATCACTGTGCACCCCTACATCACCATGCATCCCAACGTCACCGTGCATCCCAATGTCACCATGCCTTTCCTACATCACCGTGCATCCTAACATCACCGTGCACCCCTACATCACCATGCAGCCCTACATCACCGTTCATCCCTACATTACTGTGCATCTTAATGTCACCGTGCATCCCTAATCACCATCCATGCCAACATCACCGTGCATCCCAACGTCACCGTGCATCCCAACATCACTGTGCATCCCTACGTCACCGTGCATCCCTACGTCACAGTGCATCCCTACGTCACCATGCATCCCTACAACACAGTGCATCCCAATGTTACCGTGCATCGCCATGTCACCGTGCACTCCTACGTCACCGTGCACCCCAACGTCACTGTGCATCCCAACCTCACCGTGCATGCCTACGTCACCGTTCATCCCTACATCACCGTGCATCCCTACATCACCGTGCATCCCTACATCACCGTGCATCCCTACCTCACCGTGCATCCCAACCTCACCGTGCATCCCTACATCACCGTGCATCCCAACATCACCGTGCATGCCAATGTCACCGTGCATCCCTACATCACCGTTCATCCCTACATCACCGTGCGTCCATACATCACCGTGCATCCCTACATCACCGTGCATCTCTACCTCACCGTGCATCCCAACCTCACCGTGCATCCCTACATCACCGTGCATCCGTACATCACCGTTCATCAACTATACCAGCGTGCATCCCAACATCACCGTGCATGTCTACTTCACCATGCATCCCAACGTCACCATGCATGCCAACGTCACCATGCATCCCTATTTCACCGTGAATGCCAACATCACCGTGCACCCCTACATCACCATACAGCCTTACATCACCGTTCATCCCTACATTACTGTGCATCTTAATGTCACCGTGCATCCCAAATCACCATGCATGCCAACGTCACCGTGCATCCCAACGTCACCGTGCATCCCAACATCACCGTGCATCCCTACGTCACCGTGCATCCCTACGTCACAGTGCATCCTTACGTCACAGTGCATCACTACATCACAGTGCATCCCCATGTCACCGTGCATCCCCATGTCACCGTGCACCCCTACGTCACCGTGCACCCCAACGTCACTGTGCATCCCAACCTCACCGTGCATCCCTACATCACCGTGCATCCGTACATCACCGTTCGTCCCTACATCAGCGTGCATCCCAACGTCACCGTGCATGCCAACGTCACCGTGCATGCCAACGTCACCATGCATCCCTACATCAAGATGCATCCCTACATCACTGTGCATCCCAATGTCACCGTGCATCCCAACATCACCGTGCATGCCAACATCACCGTGCATCCCTACATCACCTTGCATCCCAACATCACCGTGCATGCCAATGTCACCGTGCATCCCTATGTCACCGTTCATCCCTACATCACCGTGCGTCCCTACATCACCGTGCATCCCTACATCACCGTGCATCCCTACGTCACAGTGCATCCCTACGTCACTCTGCATCCGTTCGTCACCGTGCATCCCGACATCACCGTGCATCCCAACCTCACCGTGCATCCCTACATCAGATGCATCCCAACGTCACCATGCATGCCAACGTCACCATGCAAGCCAACATCACAGTGCATGCCAACGTCACCATGCATCTCTACTTCACCATGAATGCCAACATCACCGTGCACCCCTACATCACCATGCAGCCCTACATCACCGTTCATCCCTACATTACTGTGCATCTTAATGTCACCGTGCATCCCTAATCACCATGCATTCCAACGTCACCGTGCATCCCAACGTCACCGTGCATCCCGTCACTGTGCATCCCGACGTCACCGTGCATCCCGACGTCACTCTGCATCCCTACGTCACAGTGCATCCCAACGTCACCGTGCATCCCCACGTCAGTGTGCACCCCTACATCACCGTGCACCCCAACGTCAATGTGCATCCCAACCTCACCGTGCATCACTACATCACCATGCATCCGTACATCACCGTTCATCCCTACATCAGCGTGCAACCCAACGTCACCGTGCATGCCTACGTCACTCTGCATCCAAACATCACCGTGCATCCTTAATCACCGTGCATGCCAACGTCACCGTGCATCCCAATGTCACCGTGCATCCCATCGTCACCGTGCATCCCTACATTACCGTGCATCCCTACGTCACAGTGCATCCCTACGTCACCGTGCATCCCTACATCACAGTGCATCCCAATGTCACCGTACATCCCCATGTCACCGTGCACCCCTACGTCATCGTGCACCCCAACGTCTCTGTGCATCCCTTCATCACCGTGCATCCCAATGTCACCGTGCATCGCTACATCACCGTGCATCCCTACATCACCGTGCATCCCTACATCACCGTGCATCCCAATGTCACCGTGCATCCATACGTCACCGTGCAACCCTACGTCACCGTTAATCCCTATGTCACCGTGCATCCGTACATCATCGTGCATCCCTACATCACCATGCATCCCTACATCACTGTGCATCCCTACATTACCGTGCATTCCTACATCACCGTGCATCCCAACATCACGCTGCATCCCAATGTCACCGTGAATGGCAAGGTCACCATGCATCCCTACATCACCGTGGACCCCAACATCATGGTGCATTCCGACATCACCATGCATCCCACCGTCACTGTGCATCCCTACATCACGGTGCACCCCTACATCACCGTGCATCCCTATATCACTGTGCATCTTTACATCACCATTTATCCCAGCGTCATTTTGCATCCCTACATCACCGTGCATCCCTACATCACCGTGCATCCCAATGTCACCGTGCATCCCAACGTCACCTTGCATCCTTACATCACTGTGCACCCCTACATCACCGTGCACCCCAAAGTCACCGTGCATCCCAATGTCACCGTGCATCCCTAGTCACGGTGCATCCCTACATCACGGTGCATCCCTACATCAACGTGAATCCCTACATCACCATGCATCCCAACGTCACCGTGCATGCCAACGTCACCGTGCATCCCTACATCAAGATGCATCCCTACATCACTGTGCATCCCAATGTCACCGTGCATCCCAACATCACCGTGCATGCCAACATCACCGTGCATCCCTACATCACCTTGCATCCCAACATCACCGTGCATGCCAATGTCACCGTGCATCCCTATGTCACCGTTCATCCCTACATCACCGTGCGTCCCTACATCACCGTGCATCCCTACATCACCGTGCATCCCTACGTCACAGTGCATCCCTACGTCACTCTGCATCCGTTCGTCACCGTGCATCCCGACATCACCGTGCATCCCAACCTCACCGTGCATCCCTACATCACCGTGCATCCGTACATCACCGTTCATCCCTACATCAGATGCATCCCAACGTCACCATGCATGCCAACGTCACCATGCAAGCCAACGTCACAGTGCATGCCAATGTCACCATGCATCTCTACTTCACCATGAATGCCAACATCACCGTGCACCCCTACATCACCATGCAGCCCTACATCACCGTTCATCCCTACATTACTGTGCATCTTAATGTCACCGTGCATCCCTAATCACCATGCATTCCAACGTCACCGTGCATCCCAACGTCACCGTGCATCCCAACGTCACCGTGCATCCCAACGTCACCGTGCATCCCGTCACTGTGCAACCCGACGTCACCGTGCATCCCGACGTCACTCTGCATCCCTACGTCACAGTGCATCCCAACGTCACCGTGCATCCCCACGTCAGTGTGCACCCCTACATCACCGTGCACCCCAACGTCAATGTGCATCCCAACCTCACCGTGCATCACTACATCACCATGCATCCGTACATCACCGTTCATCCCTACATCAGCGTGCAACCCAACGTCACCGTGCATGCCTACGTCACTCTGCATCCAAACATCACCGTGCATCCTTAATCACCGTGCATGCCAACGTCACCGTGCATCCCAATGTCACCGTGCATCCCATCGTCACCGTGCATCCCTACATTACCGTGCATCCCTACGTCACAGTGCATCCCTACGTCACCGTGCATCCCTACATCACAGTGCATCCCAATGTCACCGTACATCCCCATGTCACCGTGCACCCCTACGTCATCGTGCACCCCAACGTCTCTGTGCATCCCTTCATCACCGTGCATCCCAATGTCACCGTGCATCGCTACATTACCGTGCATCCCTACATCACCGTGCATCCCTACATCACCGTGCATCCCAATGTCACCGTGCATCCATACGTCACCGTGCAACCCTACGTCACCGTTAATCCCTATGTCACCGTGCATCCGTACATCATCGTGCATCCCTACATCACCATGCATCCCTACATCACTGTGCATCCCTACATTACCGTGCATTCCTACATCACCGTGCATCCCAACATCACGCTGCATCCCAATGTCACCGTGAATGGCAAGGTCACCATGCATCCCTACATCACCGTGGACCCCAACATCATGGTGCATTCCGACATCACCATGCATCCCACCGTCACCGTGCATCCCTACATCACGGTGCACCCCTACATCACCGTGCATCCCTATATCACTGTGCATCTTTACATCACCATTTATCCCAGCGTCATTGTGCATCCCTACATCACCGTGCATCCCTACATCACCGTGCATCCCAATGTCACCGTGCATCCCAACGTCACCTTGCATCCTTACATCACTGTGCACCCCTACATCACCGTGCACCCCAAAGTCACCGTGCATCCCAATGTCACCGTGCATCCCTAGTCACGGTGCATCCCTACATCACGGTGCATCCCTACATCAACGTGAATCCCTACATCACCATGCATCCCAACGTCACCGTGCATGCCAACGTCACCGTGCATCCCTACGTCACTGTGCATCCCACTGCCACTGTGCATCCCTACATCATCGTACATCCCAACATCACAGTGCATCTCAATGTCACCGTGCATCCCAATGTCACCGTGCATCCCTACATCACCATGCATTCCTACATCACCATGCATCCCAATGTCACCATGCATCCCAATGTCACCATGCAAGCCAACGTCACAGTGCATGCCAACGTCATCATGCACCCCTACTTCACCGTGAATGCCAACATCACCGTGCACCCCTACATCACCATGCAGCCCTACATCACCGTTCATCCCTACATTACTGTGCATCTTAATGTCACCGTGCATCCCTAATCACCATGCATGCCAACATCACCGTGCATCCCAACGTCACCGTGCATCCCAACATCACTGTGCATCCCTACGTCACCGTGCATCCCTACGTCACAGTGCATCCCTACGTCACCATGCATCCCTACAACACAGTGCATCCCAATGTTACCGTGCATCGCCATGTCACCGTGCACTCCTACGTCACCGTGCACCCCAACGTCACTGTGCATCCCAACCTCACCGTGCATGCCTACGTCACCGTTCATCCCTACATCACCGTGCATCCCTACATCACCGTGCATCCCTACATCACCGTGCATCCCTACCTCACCGTGCATCCCAACCTCACCGTGCATCCCTACATCACCGTGCATCCCGACATCACCGTGCATGCCAATGTCACCGTGCATCCCTACATCACCGTGCGTCCATACATCACCGTGCATCCCTACATCACCGTGCATCTCTACCTCACCGTGCATCCCAACCTCACCGTGCATCCCTACATCACCGTGCATCCGTACATCACCGTTCATCAACTATACCAGCGTGCATCCCAACATCACCGTGCATGTCTACTTCACCATGCATCCCAACGTCACCATGCATGCCAACGTCACCATGCAAGCCAACGTCACAGTGCATGCCACGTCACCATGCTTCCCTACTTCACCGTGAATGCCAACATCACCGTGCACCCCTACATCACCATACAGCCTTACATCACCGTTCATCCCTACATTACTGTGCATCTTAATGTCACCGTGCATCCCAAATCACCATGCATCCCAACGTCAACGTGCATCCCAACATCACCGTGCATCCCTACGTCACCGTGCATCCCTACGTCACAGTGCATCCTTACGTCACAGTGCATCACTACATCACAGTGCATCCCAACGTCACCGTGCATCCCCATGTCACCGTGCACCCCTACGTCACCGTGCACCCCAACGTCACTGTGCATCCCAACCTCACCGTGCATCCCTACATCACCGTGCATCCGTACATCACCGTTCATCCCTACATCAGCGTGCATCCCAACGTCACCGTGCATGCCAACGTCACCGTGCATGCCAACGTCACCATGCATCCCTACATCAAGATGCATCCCTACATCACTGTGCATCCCAATGTCACCGTGCATCCCAACATCACCGTGCATGCCAACATCACCGTGCATCCCTACATCACCTTGCATCCCAACATCACCGTGCATGCCAATGTCACCGTGCATCCCTATGTCACCGTTCATCCCTACATCACCGTGCGTCCCTACATCACCGTGCATCCCTACATCACCGTGCATCCCTACGTCACAGTGCATCCCTACGTCACTCTGCATCCGTTCGTCACCGTGCATCCCGACATCACCGTGCATCCCAACCTCACCGTGCATCCCTACATCACCGTGCATCCGTACATCACCGTTCATCCCTACATCAGATGCATCCCAGCGTCACCATGCATGCCAACGTCACCATGCAAGCCAACATCACAGTGCATGCCAACGTCACCATGCATCTCTACTTCACCATGAATGCCAACATCACCGTGCACCCCTACATCACCATGCAGCCCTACATCACCGTTCATCCCTACATTACTGTGCATCTTAATGTCACCGTGCATCCCTAATCACCATGCATGCCAACGTCACCGTGCATCCCAACGTCACTGTGCATCCCTAAGTCACTGTGCATCCCTACGTCACAGTGCATCCCTACGTCACCATGCATCCCTACATCACAGTGCATCCCAACGTCACCGTGCATCCCCATGTCACGGTGCACCCCTACATCACCGTGCACCCAAACGTCACTGTGCATCCCAACCTCACCGTGCATCCCTACATCACCGTGCATCCCAATGTCACCATGCATCCGTACGTCACCGTGCATCCGTACGTCACCATGCATCCCTACTTCACCGTTCATCCCTATGTCACCGTACATCCGTACATCATCGTGCATCCCTACATCACCATGCATCCCTACATCACTGTGCATCCCTATGTTACCGTGCATCCCTACATCACCGTGCATCCCAACATCACGCTGCATTCCAAAGTCACTGTGAATGCCAAGGTCACCATGCAACAATACATCACCGTGGACCCCAACATCACAGTGAATTCCGACATCACCGTGCATCCCACCGTCACTGTGCATCCCTACATCACGGTGCACCCCTACGTCACCGTACATCCCTATATCACTGTGCATCTTTACATCACCATTTATCCCAGCGTCATTGTGCATCCCTACATCAACGTGAATCCCTACATCACCATGCATCCCAATGTCACCGTGCATCCCAACGTCACCGTGCATCCCTACATCACCGTGCACCCCTACATCACCGTGCATCCCAACGTCACCGTGCATCCCAACGACACCACGCATCGCTACCTCACTGTGCATCCCAACGTCACCGTGCATGCCAACGTCACCGTGCATGCCAACATCACCGTGCATCCCTACATCACCGTGCATCCCAATGTCACCGTGAATGCCAACATCACCGTGCATCCCGACATCACCATGCAGCCCTCCATCACCGTGCATCCCTACATCACTGTGCATCCCAATGTCACCGTACATCCCTACATCACCGTGCATGCCAACGACACCGTGCATTCCTACATCAACATGCATCCCAACGTCACCGTGCATACCAGCGTCACCATGGATCCCTGCATCACCGTGAATCCCAGCGTCACTGTGCATTCCTACATCACCTTGCATCCCAACGTCACCGTGCACCCCTACATCACCATGCATCTCTCCAACAAAGTACATCGCTACATCACCGTGCATCCTAAATTCACCATGCACCCCTAAATCACCGTGCATCCCAATGTCACCGTGCATCCCTACATCACCATGCATCACTACGTCACCATGCATCTCTATATCACCGTGCATGCCAACCTCACTGCGCATCCCTACATCACCGTGCATCCGTTTGTCACCGTGCATCCCGACATCACCGTGCATCCCAACCTCACTGTGCCTCCCTACATGACCATGCATCCCAACCTCACCGTTCATCCCTACATCAGCGTACATCCCAACGTCACCGTGCATGCCTACGTCACCATGCATGCCAACGTCACCGTGCATGCCAATGTCACTGTGCATGCCAACGTCACCATGCATCCCTACATCCCCGTGCATCCCTACATCACTGTGAATCCCAATGTCACCGTGCATCCCTACATCACCGTGCATGCCAATGCCACCATGCATCCCTACATCACTGTGCCTCCCAACATCACCGTGCATGCCAATGTCACCACGCATCCCTACTTCACCCTTAATCCCTACATCACCGTGCATCCATACATCAACGTGCATCCCTACATCACCATGCATCCCTACGTCACCGTGCATCCCTACGTCACCCTGCATCCATTCGTCACCGTGCATCCCGACATCACCGTGCATCCCAACCTCACCGTGCATCCCAACCTCACCGTGCATCCCTACATCACCGTGCATCCGTACATCACCATTCATCACTACATCAGCGTGCATCCCAACGTCACCGTGCATGCCTACGTCACCATGCATTCCAATGTCACCGTGCATGCCAATGTAACCATGCATGCCAATGTCACAGTGCATGCCAACGTCACCATGCATCCCTACTTCACCGTGAATGCCAACATCACCGTGCAGCCCTACATAACCGTTCATCCCTACATTACTGTGCATCTTAATGTCACTGTGCATCCATAATCACCGTGCATGCCAACCTCACCGTGCATCCCAACGTCACCGTGCATCCCAACGTCACCGTGCATCCCTACGTCACCGTGCGTCCCTACGTCACAGTGCATCCCTACGTCACCATGCATCCCTACATCACAGTGCATCCCAACGTCACCATGCATCCCCACGTCGCCGTGCACCCCTGCGTCACCGTGCACCCAAACGTCACTGTGCATCCCAACCTCACCGTGCATCCCTACATCACCGTGCATCCGTACATCACCATTCATCCCTACATCAGCGTGCATCCCAATGTCACCGTGCATGCCTACGTCACTGTGCATCCCAACGTCACCGTGCATGCCAACGTCATCATGCATCCCTACTTCACCGTGAATGCCAACATCACCGTGCACCCCTACATCACCATGCAGCCCGACATCACCGTTCATCCCTACATTACTGTGCATCTTAATGTCACCGTGCATCCCTAATCACCGTGCATGCCAACGTCACCATGCATGCCAACGTCACCGTGCATCCCAACGTCACCATGCATCCCTACGTCACCATGCATCCCTACATCACAGTGCATCCCAACGTCACCGTGCAACCCATGTCACCGTGCAACCCTACGTCACCGTGCACCCCAACGTCACTGTGCATCCCTACATCACCGTGCATCCCAATGTCACCGTGCATTGCTACATCACCGTGCATCCCTACATCACCATGCATCCCTACATCACCGTGCATCCCAATGTCACCGTGCATCCGTACGTCACCGTGCATCCCTACGTCACCATTCATCCCTACATCACCATGCATCCCTACATCACTGTGCATCCCTATGTTACCGTGCATCCCTACATCACCGTGCAACCCAACTTCATGGTGCATCCCAATGTCACCATGAATGCCAAGGTCACCATGCATCCCTACATCGCCGTTGTCCCCAACATCAAGGTGAATTCCGACATCACCGTGCATCCCACCATCACCGTGCATCCCTATATCACTGTGCATCTTTACATCACCATTTATCGCAGCGCCATTGTGCATCCCTACATCACCATGCATCCCTACATCAGCGTGCATCCCTACCTCACCGTGCATCCCTCCAACAACGTACATCGCTACATCACCGTGCATCCTAAATTCACCATGCACCCCTAAATCACCGTGCATCCCAATGTCACCGTGCATCGCTACATCACCGTGCATCCCTACATCACCATGCATCCCTACATCACCGTGCATCCCAATGTCACCGGGCATCCGTACGTCACCGTGCATCCCAACCTCACCATTCATCCCTACATCACCATGCATCCCAACATCACCGTTCATGCCTACATTACTGTGCATCTTAATGTCACCGTGCATCCCTAATCACCATGCATGCCAACGTCACCGTGCATGCCAACGTCACCGTGCATCCCAACATCACTGTGCATCCCTACGTCACCGTGCATCCCTACGTCACAGTGCATCCCTACGTCACCATGCATCCCTACAACACAGTGCATCCCAACGTTACCGTGCATCGCCATGTCACCATGCACCCCTACGTCACCGTGCACCCCAACGTCACTGTGCATCCCAACCTCACCGTGCATGCCTACGTCACCGTTCATCCCTACATCACCGTGCGTCCCTACATCACCATGCATCCCTACATCACCGTGCATCCCTACCTCACCGTGCATCCCAACCTCACCGTGCATCCCTACATCACCGTGCATCCCAACATCACCGTGCATGCCAATGTCACCATGCAACCCTACATCACCGTTCATCCCTACAATACCGTGCGTCCATACACCACCGTGCATCCCTACATCACCGTGCATCCCTACCTCACAGTGCATCCCAACCTCACCGTGCATCCCTACATCACCGTGCATCCGTACATCACTGTTCATCAACTATACCAGCGTGCATCCCAACATCACCGTGCATGTCTACTTCACCATGCATCCCAATGTCACCATGCATGCCAACGTCACCATGCAAGCCAACGTCACAGTGCATGCCAACGTCACCATGCATCCCTACTTCACCGTGAATGCCAACATCACCGTGCACCCCTACATCACCATACAGCCTTACATCACCATTCATCCCTACATTACTGTGCATCTTAATGTCACCGTGCATCCCTAATCATCATGCATGCCAACGTCACCGTGCATCCCAACGTCAGCGTGCATCCCAACGTCACCGTGCATCCCTACGTCACAGTGCATCCTTACGTCACAGTGCATCACTACATCACAGTGCATCCCAACGTCACCGTGCATCCCCATGTCACCGTGCACCCCTACGTCACCGTGCACCCCAACGTCACTGTGCATCCCAACCTCACCGTGCATCCCTACATCACCGTGCATCCGTACATCACCGTTCATCCCTACATCAGCGTGCATCCCAACGTCACCGTGCATGCCAACGTCACGGTGCATGCCAACGTCACCATGCATCCCTACATCACGATGCATCCCTACATCACTGTGCATCCCAATGTCACCGTGCATCCCAACATCACCGTGCATGCCAACATCACCGTGCATCCCTACATCACCTTGCAACCCAACATCACCGTGCATGCCAATGTCACCGTGCATCCCTACGTCACCGTTCATCCCTACATCACCGTGCATCCGTACATCACCGTTCATCCCTACATCAGCGTGCATCCCAACGTCACCGTGCATGCCTACTTCACCCTGCATCCCAACGTCACCATGCATGCCAACGTCACCATGCAAGCCAACGTCACAGTGCATGCCAACGTCACCATGCATCCCTACTTCACCATGAATGCCAACATCACCGTGCACCCCTACATCACCATGCAGCCCTACATCACCGTTCATCCCTACATTACTGTGCATCTTAATGTCACCGTGCATCCCTAATCACCATGCATGCCAACGTCACCGTGCATCCCAACGTCACCGTGCATCCCAACGTCACCGTGCATCCCTAAGTCACCGTGCATCCCTACGTCACCGTGCATCCCTACGTCACCATGCATCCCTACATCACAGTGCATCCCAACATCACCGTGCATCCCCATGTCACCGTGCACCCCTACATCACCGTGCACCCAAACGTCACTGTGCATCCCAACCTCACTGTGCATCCCTACATCACCGTGCATCCCAATGTCACCATGAATCCGTACGTCACCGTGCATCCGTACGTCACCGTGCATCCCTATGTCACCGTTCATCCCTATGTAACCGTGCATCCGTACATCATCGTGCATCCCTACATCACTGTGCATCCCTATGTTACCGTGCATCCCTATATCACCGTGCATCCCAACATCACGCTGCATCCCAATGTCACCGTGAATGCCAAGGTCACCATGCAACCCTACATCACCGTGGACCCCAACATCACCGTGAATTCCGACATCACCATGCATCCCACCGTCACTGTGCATCCCTACATCACGGTGCACCCCTACGTCACCGTGCATCCCTTTATCACTGTGCATCTTTACATCACCATTTATCCCAGCGTCATTGTGCATCCCTACATCACCGTGCATCCCTACATCACCGTGCATCCCAATGTCACCGTGCATCCCAAAGTCACCGTGCATCCCAATGTCACCGTGCATCCATAATCCCAGTGCATCCCTACATCACGGTGCATCCCTACATCAACGTGAATCCCTACATCACCATGCATCCCAATGTCACCGTGCATCCCAACGTCACCGTGCATCCCAATGTCACCGTGAATGCCAACATCACCATGCATCCCGACATCACCATGCATCCCGACATCACCATGCAGCCCTCCATCACCATGCATCCCTACATCACTGTGCATCCCAATGTCACCGTACATCCCTACATCACCATGCATGCCAACGACACCGTGCATTCCTACATCAACATGCATCCCAACGTCACCGTGCATACCAGCGTCACCATGGATCCCTGCATCACCGTGAATCCCAGCGTCACTGTGCATTCCTACATCACCTTGCATCCCAACGTCACCGTGCACCCCTACATCACCATGCATCCCTCCAACAACGTACATCGCTACATCACCGTGCATCCTAACTTCACCATGCACCCCTAAATCACCGTGCATCCCAATGTCACCGTGCATCCCTACATCACCATGCATCACTACGTCACCATGCATCTCTATATCACCGTGCATGCCAACCTCACTGCGCATCCCTACATCACCGTGCATCCGTTTGTCACCGTGCATCCCGACATCACCGTGCATCCCAACCTCACTGTGACTCCCTACATGACCATGCATCCCAACCTCACCGTTCATCCCTACATCAGCGTACATCCCAATGTCACCGTGCATGCCTACGTCACCATGCATGCCAACGTCACCGTGCATGCCAATGTCACTGTGCATGCCAATTTCACCATGCATCCCTACATCACCGTGCATCCCTACATCACTGTGAATCCCAATGTCACCGTGCATCCCTACATCACCGTGCATGCCAACGTCACCGTGCATCCCTACATCACCGTGCCTCCCAACATCACCGTGCATGCCAATGTCACCGCGCATCCCTACTTCACCATTCATCCCTACATCACCGTGCATCCATACATCAACGTGCATCCCTACATCACCCTGCATCCGTTCATCACCGTGCATCCCGACATCACCTTGCATCCCAACCTCACCGTGCATCCCAACCTCACCGTGCATCCCTACATCACCGTGCATCCGTACATCACCATTCATCCCTACATCAGCGTGCATCCCAACGTCACCGTGCATGCCTACGTCACCATGCATTCCAACGTCACCGTGCATGCCAATGTCACCATGCATGCCAATGTCACAGTGCATGCCAACGTCACCATGCATCCCTACTTCACCGTGAATGCCAACATCACCGTGCAGCCCTACATCACCGTTCATCCCTACATTACTGTGCATCTTAATGTCACCGTGCATCCATAATCACCGTGCATGCCAACCACACCGTGCATCCCAACGTCACTGTGCATCCCAACGTCACCGTGCATCCCTACATCACCTTGCGTCCCTACGTCACAGTGCATCCCTACGTCACCATGCATCCCTACATCACAGTGCATCCCAACGTCACCATGCATCCCCACGTCACCGTGCACCCCTGCATCACCGTGCACCCAAACGTCACTGTGCATCCCAACCTCACCGTGCATCCCTACATCACCGTGCATCCGTACATCACCATTCATCCCTACATCAGCGTGCATCCCAACGTCACCGTGCATGCCTACGTCACTGTGCATCCCAACGTCACCGTGCATTCCAACGTCATCATGCATCCCTACTTCACCATGAATGCCAACATCACCGTGCACCCCTACATCACCATGCAGCCCGTCATCACCGTTCATCCCTACATTACTGTGCATCTTAATGTCACCGTGCATCCCTAATCACCGTGCATGCCAACGTCACCATGCATGCCAACGTCACCGTGCATCCCAACGTCACCGTGCATCCCTACGTCACCGTGCATCCCTACGTCACAGTGCATCCCCACGTCACCATGCATCCCTACATCACAGTGCATCCCAACGTCACCGTGCATCCCCATGTCACCGTGCAACCCTACGTCACCGTGCACCCCAACGTCACTGTGCATCCCTACATCACCGTGCATCCCAATGTCACCGTGCATCGCTACATCACCGTGCATCCTTACATCACCATGCATCCCTACATCACCGTGCATCCCAATGTCACCGTGCATCCGTACGTCACCGTGCATCCCTACGTCACCATTCATCCCTACATCACCATGCATCCCTACATCACTGTGCATCCCTACGTTACAGTGCATCCCTACATCACCGTGCATCCCAACATCATGGTGCATCCCAATGTCACCATGAATGCCAAGGTCACCATGCATCCCTACATCACCGTTGTCCCCAACATCACCGTGAATTCCGACATCACCGTGCATCCCACCATCACCGTGCATCCCTATATCACTGTGCATCTTTACATCACCATTTATCCCAGCGTCATTGTGCATCCCAACGTCACCGTGCATTCCAAGGTCACCTTTCATCCCAACGAAACCGTGCATCCCAACGTTACCGTGCAACCCAACGTCACCATGCACCCCAACATCACCATGCATCCCTACATCACCGTGCAGCCCAGTGTCACTGTGCATCGCTACATCACCGTGCATCCCTACGTCACCGTGCACCCCTACGTCACCGTGCACCCCTACGTCACCGTGCATCCCAACGTCACCGTGCATCCCTATGACACCGTGCATCCGTACATCACCGTTCATCCCTACATCACCATGCATCCCTACGTCACCATGCATCCCAAAATCTCCATGCATGCCAACGTCACTGTCCATCCCTACATCACCATGCATCCGTTTGTCACCGTGCATCCCGACATCACCGTGCATCCCAACCTCACTGTGCCTCCTTGCATCACTATGCATCCCAACCTCACCATTCATCCCTACAACAGCGTTCATCCCAACGTCACCGTGCATGCCTACGTCACCGTGCATCACTACATCACCGTGCATCCCAACGTCACCGTGCGTCCCAACGACACCGTGCATCGCTACGTCACCGTGCATCCCAACGTCACCGTGCATGCCAACGTCACCGTGCATGCCAATGTCACCATGCATCCCTACATCACGATGCATCCCTACATCACTGTGCATCCCAATGTCACCGTGCATCCCAACATCACCGTGCATGCCAACATCACCGTGCATCCCTACATCAACTTGCATCCCTACGTCACTCTGCATCCGTTCGTCACCGTGCATCCCGACATCACCGTGCATCCCAACCTCACCGTGCATCCCTACATCACCGTGCATCCGTACATCACCGTTCATCCCTACATCAGCGTGCATCCCAACGTCACCGTGCATGCCTACTTCACTCTGCATCCCAACGTCACCGTGCAAGCCAACGTCACCATGCAAGCCAACGTCACAGTGCATGCCAACATCACCATGCATCCCTACTTCACCATGAATGCCAACATCACCATGCACCCCTACATCACCATGCAGCCCTACATCACCGTTCATCCCTACATTACTGTGCATCTTAATGTCACCGTGCATCCCTAATCACCATGCATGCCAACGTCACCGTGCATCCCTAAGTCACCGTGCATCCCTACGTCACAGTGCATCCCTACGTCACCATGCATCCCTACATCACAGTGCATCCCAACGTCACCGTGCATCCCCATGTCACCGTGCACCCCTACGTCTCCATGCACCCCAACGTCACTGTGCATCCCAACCTCACCGTGCATCCCTACATCACCGTGCATCCCAATGTCACCATGCATCCGTACGTCACCGTGCATCCGTACGTCACCGTGCATCCCTACGTCACCGTTCATCCCTATGTCACCGTGCATCCGTACATCATCATGCATCCCTACATCACCATGCATCCCTACATCACTGTGCATCCCTATGTTACCGTGCATCCCTACATCACCGTGCATCCCAACATCACGCTGCATCCCAATGTCACTTTGAATGCCAAAGTCACCATGCAACCCTACATCACCGTGGACCCCAACATCACCGTGAATTCCGACATCACCGTGCATCCCACCGTCACTGTGCATCACTACATCACGGTGCACCCCTACGTCACCGTGCATCCCTATATCACTGTGCATCTTTACATCACCATTTATCCCAGCGTCATTTTGCATCCCTACATCACCGTGCATCCCAAAGTCACCGTGCATCCCAATGTCACCGTGCATCCATAATCCCAGTGCATCCCTACATCACGGTGCATCCCTACATCAACGTGAATCCCTACATCACCATGCATCCCAATGTCACCGTGCATCCCAACGTCACCGTGCATTCCTACATCACCGTGCACCCCTACATCACCGTGCATCCCAACGTCACCGTGCATCCCAACGACACCGTGCATCGCTACGTCACTGTGCATCCCAACGTCACCGTGCATGCCAACGTCACCGTGCATGCCAACATCACCGTGCACCCTGACATCACCAAGCAGCCCTCCATCACCGTGCATCCCTACATCACTGTGCATCCCAATGTCACCGTACATCCCTACATCACCGTGCATGCCAACGTCACCGTGCATTCCTACATCAACATGCATCCCAACGTCACCGTGCATACCAGCGTCACCATGGATCCCTGCATCACCGTGAATCCCAGCGTCACTGTGCATTCCTACATCACCTTGCATCCCAACATCACCATGCACCCCTACATCACCATGCATCCCTCCAACAACGTACATCGCTACATCACCGTGCATCCTAAATTCACCATGCACCCCTAAATCAACGTGCATCCCAACGTCACTGTGCATCCCTACATCACCGTGCATCCCAATGTCACCGTGCATCGCTACATCAACGTGCATCCCTAAATCACCATGCATCCCTACGTCACCGTGCATCCCTACGTCACCCTGCATCCGTTCGTCACCGTGCATCCTGACATCACCGTGCATCCCAACCTCACCGTGCATCCCTACATCACCGTGCATCCGTACATCACCATTCATCCCTACATCAGCGTGCATCCCAACGTCACCGTGCATGCCTACATCACCATGCATTCCAACGTCACCGTGCATGCCAATGTCACCATGCATGCCAATGTCACAGTGCATGCCAACGTCACCATGCATCCCTACATCACCGTGGATCCCTACATCACTGTGCATCCCAATGTCACCGTACATCCCTACATCACCGTGCATGCCAACGACACCGTGCATTCCTACATCAACATGCATCCCAACGTCACCGTGCATACCAGCATCACCATGGATCCCTGCATCACCGTGAATCCCAGCGTCACTGTGCATTCCTACATCACCTTGCATCCCAACGTCACCGTGCACCCCTACATCACCATGCATCCCTCCAACAACGTACATCGCTACATCACCGTGCATCCTAAATTCACCATGCACCCCTAAATCACCGTGCATCCCAATGTCACCGTGCATCCCTACATCACCATGCATCACTACGTCACCATGCATCTCTATATCACCATGCATGCCAACATCACTGTGCATCCCTACATCACCGTGCATCCGTTTGTCACCGTGCATCCCGACATCACCGTGCATCCCAACCTCACTGTGCCTCCCTACATGACCATGCATCCCAACCTCACCGTTCATCCCTACATCAGCGTACATCCCAACGTCACCGTGCATGCCTACGTCACCATGCATGCCAACGTCACCGTGCATGCCAATGTCACTGTGCATGCCAACGTCACCATGCATCCCTACATCACCGTGCATCCCTACATCACTGTGCATCCCAATGTCACCGTGCATCCCTACATCACCGTGCATGCCAACGTCACCGTGCATCCCTACATCACCGTGCCTCCCAACATCACCGTGCATGCCAACGTCACCGTGCATCCCTACTTCACCGTTCATCCCTACATCACCGTGCATCTATACATCAACGTGCATCACTACATCACCATGCATCCCTACGTCACCGTGCATCCCTACGTCACCCTGCATCCGTTCGTCACCGTGCATCCCGACATCACCGTGCATCCCAACATCACCGTGCATCCCAACCTCACCGTGCATCCCTACATCACCGTGCATCCGTACATCACCATTCATCCCTACATCAGCGTGCATCCCAACGTCACCGTGCATGCCTACGTCAACATGCATTCCAACGTCACCGTGCATGCCAATGTCACCATGCATGCCAATGTCACAGTGCATGCCAACGTCACCAGGCATCCCTACTTCACCGTGAATGCCAACATCACCGTGCAGCCCTACATCACCGTTCATCCCTACATTACTGTGCATCCTAATGTCACCGTGCATCCATAATCACCGTGCATGCCAACCTCACCGTGCATCCCAACGTCACTGTGCATCCCAACGTCACCGTGCATCCCTACATCACCGTGCGTCCCTACATCACAGTGCCTCCCTACGTCACCATGCATCCCTGCATCACAGTGCATCCCAACGTCACCATGCATCCCCACGTCACCGTGCACCCCTGCGTCTCCGTGCACCCAAACATCACTGTGCATCCCAACCTCACCGTGCATCCCTACATCACCGTGCATCCGTACATCACCATTCATCCCTACATCAGCGTGCATCCCAACGTCACCGTGCATGCCTACGTCACTGTGCATCCCAACGTCACAGTGCATGCCAACGTCATCATGCATCCCTACTTCACCGTGAATGCCAACATCACCGTGCACCCCTACATCACCATGCAGCCCGACTTCACCGTTCATCCCTACATTACTGTGCATCTTAATGTCACCGTGCATCCTTAATCACCGTGCATGCCAACCTCACCATGCATGCCAACGTCACCGTGCATCCCAACATCACCGTGCATCCCTACGTCACCGTGCATCCCAACATCACCGTGCATCCCAACCTCACCGTGCATCCCTACATCACCGTGCATCCGTACATCACCATTCATCCCTACATCAGCGTGCATCCCAACGTCACCGTGCATGCCTACGTCAACATGCATTCCAACGTCACCATGCATGCCAATGTCACCATGCATGCCAATGTCACAGTGCATGCCAACGTCACCATGCATCCCTACTTCACCGTGAATGCCAACATCACCGTGCAGCCCTACATCACCGTTCATCCCTACATTACTGTGCATCCTAATGTCACCGTGCATCCATAATCACCGTGCATGCCAACCTCACCGTGCATCCCAACGTCACTGTGCATCCCAACGTCACCGTGCATCCCTACATCACCGTGCGTCCCTACGTCACAGTGCCTCCCTACGTCACCATGCATCCCTGCATCACAGTGCATCCCAACGTCACCATGCATCCCCACGTCACCGTGCACCCCTGCGTCTCCGTGCACCCAAACATCACTGTGCATCCCAACCTCACCGTGCATCCCTACATCACCGTGCATCCGTACATCACCATTCATCCCTACATCAGCGTGCATCCCAACGTCACCGTGCATGCCTACGTCACTGTGCATCCCAACGTCACAGTGCATGCCAACGTCATCATGCATCCCTACTTCACCGTGAATGCCAACATCACCGTGCACCCCTACATCACCATGCAGCCCGACTTCACCGTTCATCCCTACATTACTGTGCATCTTAATGTCACCGTGCATCCTTAATCACCGTGCATGCCAACCTCACCATGCATGCCAACGTCACCGTGCATCCCAACGTCACCGTGCATCCCTACGTCACCGTGCATCCCTACGTCACAGTGCATCCCTACGTCACCATGCATCCCTACATCACAGTGCATCCCAACGTCACCGTGCATCCCCATGTCACCATGCAACCCTACGTCACCGTGCACCCCAACGTCACTGTGCATCCCTACATCACCGTGCATCCCAATGTCACCGTGCATCCGTATGTCACCGTGCATCCCTACGTCACCATTCATCCCTACATCACCATGCATCCCTACATCACTGTGCATCCCACCATCACCGTGCATCCCTATATCACTGTGCATCTTTACATCACCATTTATCCCAGCGTCATTGTGCATCCCAACGTCACCGTGCATTCCAAGGTCACCTTTCATCCCAATGAAACCGTGCATCCCAACGTTACCGCGCAACCCAACGTCACCATGCACCCCAACATCACCATGCATCCCTACATCACAGTGCAGCCCAGTGTCACCGTGCATCGCTACATCACCGTGCATCCCTACGTCACCGTGCACCCCTACGTCACCGTGCACCCCTACGTCACCGTGCATCCCAACGTCACCGTGCATCCCTATGACACCGTGCATCCGTACATCACCGTTCATCCCTACATCACCATGCATCCCTACGTCACCATGCATCCCTATATCTCCATGCATGCCAACGTCACTGTCCATCCCTACATCACCGTGCATCCGTTTGTCACCGTGCATCCCGACATCACCGTGCATCCCAACCTCACTGTGCCTCCTTACATCACCGTGCATCCCAAACTCACCATTCATCCCTACAACAGCGTTCATCCCAACGTCACCGTGCATACCTACATCACCGTGCATCCCTACATCACCGTGCATCTCAATGTCACCATGCATCCGTACGTCTCCGTGCATCCGTACGTCACCGTGCATCCCTACGTCACCATTCATCCCTACATCACCATGCATCCCTACATCACTGTGCATCCCTATGTTACCGTGCATCCCTACATCACCGTGCATCCCAACATCACGCTGCATCCCAATGTCACCGTGATGCCAAGGTCACCATGCAACCCTACATCACGGTGGACCCCAACATCACCGTGAATTCCGACATCACCGTGCATCCCACCGTCACTGTGCATCCCTACATCACGGTGCACCCCTACGTCACCGTGCATCCCTATATCACTGTGCATCTTTACATCACCATTTATCCCAGCGTCATTGTGCATCCCTACATCACTGTGCATCCCTACGTCACCGTGCATCCCAAAGTCACCGTGCATCCCAATGTCACCGTGCATCCATAATCCCAGTGCATCCCTACATCACGGTGCATCCCTACATCTACGTGAATCCCTACATCACCATGCATCCCAATGTCACCGTGCATCCCAACGTCACCGTGCATCCCTACATCACCGTGCACCCCTACATCACCGTGCATCCCAACGTCACCGTGCATGCCAACGACACCGTGCATTCCTACATCAACATGCATCCCAACGTCACCGTGCATACCAGCATCACCATTGATCCCTGCATCACCGTGAATCCCAGCGTCACTGTGCATTCCTACATCACCTTGCAGCCCAACGTCACCGTGCAGCCCTACATCACCATGCATCCCTCCAACAAAGTACATCGCTACATCACCGTGCATCCTAAATTCACCATGCACCTCTAAATCACCGTGCATCCCAATGTCACCATGCATCCCTACATCACCATGCATCACTACGTCACCATGCATCTCTATATCACCGTGCATGCCAACCTCACTGCGCATCCCTACATCACCGTGCATCCGTTTGTCACCGTGCATCCCGACATCACCGTGCATCCCAACCTCACTGTGCCTCCCTACATGACCATGCAATCCAACCTCACCGTTCATCCCTACATCAGCGTACATCCCAACATCACCGTGCATCCCTACGTCACTCTGCATCCGTACATCACCGTTCATCCCTACATCAGCGTGCATCCCAACGTCACCGTGCATGCCTACTTCACTCTGCATCACAACGTCACCGTGCATGCCAACGTCACCATGCAAGCCAACGTCACCGTGCATGCCAACGTCACCTTGCATCCCTACTTCACCATGAATGCCAACATCACCGTGCACCCCTACATCACCATGCAGCCCTACATCACCGTTCATCCCTACATTACTGTGCATCTTAATGTCACCGTGCATCCCTAATCACCATGCATGCCAACGTCACCGTGCATCCCAACGTCACTGTGCATCCCAACGTCACCGTGCATCCCTAAGTCACCGTGCATCCCTACGTCACAGTGCATCCCTACGTCACCATGCATCCCTACATCGCAGTGCATCCCAACGTCACCGTGCATCCCCATGTCACCATGCACCTCTACGTCACCATGCACCCCAACGTCACTGTGCATCCCAACCTCACCGTGCATCCCTACATCACCGTGCATCCCAATGTCACCATGCATCAGTACGTCACCGTGCATCCGTACGTCACCGTGCATCCCTACGTCACCGTTCATCCCTACATCACCATGCATCCCTACATCACTGTGCATCCCTATGTTACCGTGCATCCCTACATCACCGTGCATCCCAACATCACGCTGCATCCCAATGTCACCGTGAATGCCAAGGTCACGAGGCAACCCTACATCACCGTGGACCCCAACATCACCGTGAATTCCGACATCACCGTGCATCCCACCGTCACTGTGCATCCCTACATCACGGTGCACCCCTATGTCACCGTGCATCCCTATATCACTGTGCATCTTTACATCACCATTTATCCCAGCGTCATTGTGCATCCCTACATCACTGTGCATCCCTACATCACCGTGCATCCCAAAGTCACCGTGCATCCCAATGTCACCGTGCATCCATAATCCCAGTGCATCCCTACATCACGGTGCATCCCTACATCAACGTGAATCCCTACATCACCATGCATCCCAATGTCACCGTGCATCCCAACGTCACTGTGCATCCCTACATCACCGTGCACCCCTACGTCACCGTGCATCCCAACGTCACCGTGCATCCCAAGTCACCGTGCATGCCTACATCACCGTGCACCCCTACATCACCGTGCATCCCAACGTCACTGTGCATCCCAACGTCACCGTGCATGCCAACGTCACCGTGCATGCCAACATCACCGTGCACCCTGACATCACCATGCAGCCCTCCATCACCGTGCATCCCTACATCACTGTGCATCCCAATGTCACCGTACATCCCTACATCACCGTGCATGCCAACGTCACCGTGCATTCCTACATCAACATGCATCCCAACGTCACCGTGCATACCAGCGTCACCATGGATCCCTGCATCACCGTGAATCCCAGCGTCACTGTGCATTCCTACATCACCTTGCATCCCAACGTCACTGTGCACCCCTACATCACCATGCATCCCTCCAACAACGTACATCGCTACATCACCGTGCATCCTAAATTCACCATGCACCCCTAAATCACCGTGCATCCCAACGTCACCGTGAATCCCTACATCACCATGCATCCCTACGTCACCATGCATCTCTATATCACCGTGCATGCCAACATCACTGTGCATCCCTACATCACCTTGCATCCGTTTGTCACCGTGCATCCCGACATCACCGTGCATCCCAACCTCACTGTGCCTCCCTACATGACCATGCATCGCAACCTCACCGTTCATCCCTACATCAGCGTACATCCCAACGTCACCGTGCATGCCTACGTCACCATGCATGCCAACGTCACCGTGCATGCCAATGTCACTGTGCATGCCAATGTCACCATGAATCCCTACATCACCGTGCTACCCTACATCACTGTGCATCCCAATGCCACCGTGCATCCCTACATCACCGTGCATGTCAACGTCACCGTGCATCCCTACATCACCGTGCCTCCCAACATCATGTGCATGCCAACGTCACCGTGCATCCCTACTTCACTGTTCATCCCTACATCACCGTGCATCCATACATCAACGTGCATCCCTACATCACCATGCATCCCTACGTCACCGTGCATCCCTACGTCACCCTGCATCCGTTCGCCACCGTGCATCCTGACATCACCGTGCATCCCAACCTCACCGTGCATCCCTACATCACCGTGCATCTGTACATCACCATTCCTCCCTACATCAGCGTGCATCCCAACGTCACCGTGCATGCCTACGTCACCATGCATTCCAACGTCACCGTGCATGCCAATGTCACCATGCATGCAAATGTCACAGTGCATGCCAACGTCACCATGCATCCCTACTTCACCGTGAATGCCAACATCACCGTGCAGCCCTACATCACCGTTCATCCCTACATTACTGTGCATCTTAATGTCACCGTGCATCCATAATCACCGTGCATGCCAACCTCACCGTGCATCCCAACGTCACTGTGCATCCCAACGTCACCGTGCATCCCTACGTCACCGTGCATCCCTACGTCACAGTGCATCCCTACGTCACCATGCATCCCTACATCACAGTGCATCCCAACGTCACCATGCATCCCCACGTCACCGTGCACCCCTGCGTCACCGTGCACCCAAACGTCACTGTGCATCCCAACCTCACCATGCATCACTACATCACCGTGCATCCGTACATCACCATTCATCCCTACATCACCGTGCATCCCAACGTCACCGTGCATGCCAACGTCATCATGCATCCCTACTTCACCGTGAATGCCAACATCACCGTGCTCCCCTACATCACCATGCAGCCCGACATCACCTTTCATCCCTACATTACTGTGCATCTTAATGTCACCGTGCATCCCTAATCACCGTGCATGCCAACGTCACCATGCATGCCAACGTCACCGTGCATCCCAACGTCACCGTGCATCCCTACGTCACCGTGCATCCCTATGTCACAGTGCATCCCTACGTCACCATGCATCCCTACATCACCGTGCATCCCAACATCACGCTGCATCCCAACGTCACCGTGCATCCCCATGTCACCGTGCAACCCTACGTCACCGTGCACCCCAACGTCACTGTGCATCCCTACATCACCGTGCATACCAATGTCACCGTGCATTGCTACATCACCGTGCATCCCTACATCACCACGCATCCCTACATCACCGTGCATCCCAATGTCACCGTGCATCCGTACGTCACCGTGCATCCCTACGTCACCATTCATCCCTACATCACCATGCATCCCTACATCACTGTGCATCCCTACGTTACCGTGCATCCCTACATCATCGTGGATCCCAACATCACGGTGCATCCCAATGTCACCATGAATGCCAAGGTCACCATGCATCCCTACATCACCGTTGTCCCCAACATCACCGGGAATTCCGACATCACCGTGCATCCCACCATCACCGTGCATCCCTATATCACTGTGCATCTTTACATTACCATTTATCCCAGCATCAT
Source organism: Carcharodon carcharias (assembly GCF_017639515.1). Classification (NCBI taxonomy): domain Eukaryota; kingdom Metazoa; phylum Chordata; class Chondrichthyes; order Lamniformes; family Lamnidae; genus Carcharodon; species Carcharodon carcharias. Next base: position 89,036,967 of record NC_054487.1, on the reverse strand, counting down.
TGTGCATCCCAACGTCACCGTGCATTCCAAGGTCACCTTTCATCCCAACGAAACCGTGCATCCCAACGTTACCGCGCAACCCAACGTCACCATGCACCCCAACATCACCATGCATCCCTACATCACCGTGCAGCCCAGTGTCACCGTGCATCGCTACATCACCGTGCATCCCTACGTCACCGTGCACCCCTATGTCACCGTGCACCCCTACATCACCGTGCATCCCAACGTCACCGTGCATCCCTATGACACTGTGCATCCGTACATCACCGTTCATCCCTACATCACCATGCATCCCTATGTCACCATGCATCCCAATATCTCCATGCATGCCAACGTCACTGTCCATCCCTACATCACCGTGCATCCGTTTGTCACCGTGCATCCCGACATCACCGTGCATCCCAACCTCACTGTGCCTCCTTACATCACCGTGCATCCCAACCTCACCATTCATCCCTACAACAGCGTTCATCCCAACGTCACCGTGCATGCCTACGTCACCGTGCATCACTACATCACCGTGCATCCCAACGTCACCGTGCATCCCAACGACACCGTGCATCGCTACGTCACCGTGCATCCCAACGTCACTGTGCATGCCAACGTCACCGTGCATGCCAACGTCACCATGCATCCCTACATCACTGTGCATCCCTACGTCACCGTTCATCCCTACATCACCGTGCGTCCCTACATCACCGTGCATCCCTACATCACCGTGCATCCCTACCTCACCGTGCATCCCTACGTCACTCTGCATCCGTTCGTCACCGTGCATCCCGACATCACCGTGCATCCCAACCTCACCATGCATCCCTACATCACCGTGCATCCGTACATCACCGTTCATCCCTACATCAGCGTGCATCCCAACGTCACCATGCATGCCTACTTCACCGTGCATCCCAACGTCACCGTGCATGCCAACGTCACCATGCAAGCCAACGTCACAGTGCATGCCAATGTCACCATGCATCCCTACTTCACCATGAATGCCAACATCACCGTGCACCCCTACATCACCATGCAGCCCTACATCACCGTTCATCCCTACATAACTGTGCATCTTAATGTCACCGTGCATCCCTAATCACCATGCATCCCAACGTCACCGTGTATCCCTAAGTCACCGTGCATCCCTACGTCACAGTGCATCCCTACGTCACCATGCATCACTACATCACCGTGCGTCCCTACATCACCGTGCATCCCTACATCACCGTGCATCCCTACATCACCGTGCATCCGTACATCACCGTTCATCCCTACATCAGCGTGCATCCCAACGTCACCGTGCATGCCAACGTCACCATGCAAGCCAACGTCACAGTGCATGCCAACGTCACCATGCATCCCTACTTCACCATGAATGCCAACATCACCGTGCACCCCTACATCACCATGCAGCCCTACATCACCGTTCATCCCTACATAACTGTGCATCTTAATGTCACCGTGCATCCCTAATCACCATGCATCCCAACGTCACCGTGCATCCCTAAGTCACCGTGCATCCCTACGTCACAGTGCATCCCTACGTCACCATGCATCCCTACATCACAGTGCATCCCAACGTCACCGTGCATCCCCAGGTCACCGTGCACCCCTACGTCGCCGTGCACCCCAACGTCACTGTGCATCCCAAACTCACCGTGCATCCCTATATCACCGTGCATCCGTACATCACCGTTCATCCCTACATCAGCGTGCATCCCAACGTCACCATGCATGCCTACGTCACCGTGCATCCCAACGTCACCGTGCATGCCAACGTCACCATGCATGCCAACGTCACAGTGCCTGCCAATGTCATCATGCCTCCCTCCTTCACCGTGAATGCCAACATCACCGTGCACCACTACATCACCATGCACCCCAATGTCACCAAGCACCCCTACATCGCCGTGCTTCCCTACACCACCATGCATCCCGTCACCGTGCATCCCAACATCACCATGCACCCCTACATCGCCGTGCTTCCCTACATCACCATGCATCCCGTCACCGTGCATCCCAATGTCACCATGCACCCCTACACCACCGTGCATCCCTTCATCACTGTGCACCCCTACATAACCATGCATCCCTACATCACCGTGCACCCCTACATCACCATGCATCCCAACATCGCCGTGCATGCCAACGTCACCTTGCATTCATACATCACTGTGCATCCCTACATCACCGTGCATCCGAGCGTCACCGTGCATCCCAACGTCACCATGCATCCCAACGTCACCATGCATCCCAATGTCACCATTCATCCCAACGTCACCGTTCATCCCAACGTCACCGTGCATCCCAACGTCACCATGCATCCCTACATCACCGTGCATCCCAACGTCACCGTGCATCCCTACATCACCGTGCATCCCTACATCACCGTACATCTTTACATAACCATGCATCCCAACGTGACCATGCATCCCAACGTGACCGTGCATCCCAACATCACCGTGCATCCCTACATCACCGTGCAATCCAACGTCACCGTGCATCCCAACATCACCGTGCATCCCAACGTCACCGTGCCTCCCAATGTCACCATGCATCCCAGCGTCACCGTGCATCCTTACATCACCGTGCATCCCTAGATCACCGTGCATCCCTACATCACCGTGTATCCCTACATCACCGTGCATCTTTACATCACCATGCATCCCAACGTGACCGTGCATCCCGACATGACCGTGCATCCCTACATCACCGTGCATCCCAACATCCCCGTGAATCCCAACGTCACCGTGCATCCCAGCGTCACCGTCCCTCCCAATGTTACCGTGCATCCCAACATCACCGTGCATCCCAACATCACCGTGCATCCGAACATCACCGTGCATCCCTAAGTCACCGTGCATCCCAACGTCACTGTGCATCCCAACGTCACCGTACATCCCAATGTGACCGTGCTTTCCTAGGTCACCATTCATCCTGACGTCACTGTACATCCCAATGTCACCATGCATCCCAACGTCACCGTGCAACCCAATGTGACCGTGCACCCCACATCACCATGCACCCCAATGTCACCATGCGCCCCTACATCGCCGTGCTTCCCTACATCACCATGCATCCCGTCACCGTGCATCCCAACGTCACCATGCACCCCTACATCACCGTGCTTCCCTACATCACCATGCATCCCGTCACCATGCATCCCAGTGTCACCGTGCATCGCTACATCACCGTGCATCCCTACGTCACCGTGCACCCCTATGTCACCGTGCACCCCTACATCACCGTGCATCCCAACGTCACCGTGCATCCCTATGACACCGTGCATCCGTACATCACCGTTCATCCCTACATCACCATGCATCCCTACGTCACCATGCATCCCAATATCTCCATGCATGCCAACGTCACTGTCCATCCCTACATCACCGTGCATCCGTTTGTCACCGTGCATCCCGACATCACCGTGCATCCCAACCTCACTGTGCCTCCTTACATCACCGTGCATCCCAACCTCACCATTCATCCCTACAACAGCGTTCATCCCAACGTCACCGTGCATGCCTACGTCACCGTGCATCACTACATCACCGTGCATCCCAACGTCACCGTGCATCCCAACGACACCGTGCATCGCTACGTCACCGTGCATCCCAACGTCACCGTGCATGCCAACGTCACCGTGCATGCCAACGTCACCATGCATCCCTACATCACTGTGCATCCCTACGTCACCGTTCATCCCTACATCACCGTGCGTCCCTACATCACCGTGCATCCCTACATCACCGTGCATCCCTACCTCACCGTGCATCCCTACGTCACTCTGCATCCGTTCGTCACCGTGCATCCCGACATCACCGTGCATCCCAACCTCACCATGCATCCCTACATCACCGTGCATCCGTACATCACCGTTCATCCCTACATCAGCGTGCATCCCAACGTCACCATGCATGCCTACTTCACCGTGCATCCCAACGTCACCGTGCATGCCAACGTCACCATGCAAGCCAACGTCACAGTGCATGCCAACGTCACCATGCATCCCTACTTCACCATGAATGCCAACATCACCGTGCACCCCTACATCACCATGCAGACCTACATCACCGTTCATCCCTACATAACTGTGCATCTTAATGTCACCGTGCATCCCTAATCACCATGCATCCAACGTCACCGTGTATCCCTAAGTCACCGTGCATCCCTACGTCACAGTGCATCCCTACGTCACCATGCATCCCTACATCACCGTGCGTCCCTACATCACCGTGCATCCCTACATCACCGTGCATCCCTACATCACCGTGCATCCGTACATCACCGTTCATCCCTACATCAGCGTGCATCCCAACGTCACCGTGCATGCCAACGTCACCATGCAAGCCAACGTCACAGTGCATGCCAACGTCACCATGCATCCCTACTTCACCATGAATGCCAACATCACCGTGCACCCCTACATCACCATGCAGCCCTACATCACCGTTCATCCCTACATAACTGTGCATCTTAATGTCACCGTGCATCCCTAATCACCATGCATCCCAACGTCACCGTGCATCCCTAAGTCACCGTGCATCCCTACATCACAGTGCATCCCTACGTCACCATGCATCCCTACATCACAGTGCATCCCAACGTCACCGTGCATCCCCATGTCACCGTGCACCCCTACGTCGCCGTGCACCCCAACGTCACTGTGCATCCCAAACTCACCGTGCATCCCTATATCACCGTGCATCCATACATCACCGTTCATCCCTACATCAGCGTGCATCCCAACGTCACCATGCATGCCTACGTCACCGTGCATCCCAACGTCACCATGCATGCCAACGTCACCATGCATGCCAACGTCACAGTGCCTGCCAATGTCATCATGCCTCCCTACTTCACCGTGAATGCCAACATCACCGTGCACCACTACATCACCATGCACCCCAATGTCACCATGCACCCCTACATCGCCGTGCTTCCCTACATCACCATGCATCCCGTCACCGTGCATCCCAAAATCACCATGCACCCCTACATCGCCGTGCTTCCCTACATCACCATGCATCCCGTCACCGTGCATCCCAATGTCACCATGCACCCCTACACCACCGTGCATCCCTTCATCACTATGCACCCCTACATAACCATGCATCCCTACATCACCGTGCACCCCTACATCACCATGAATCCCAACATCGCCGTGCATGCCAACGTCACCTTGCATTCATACATCACTGTGCATCCCTACATCACCGTGCATCCGAGCGTCACCGTGCATCCCAACGTCACCATGCATCCCAACGTCACCATGCATCCCAATGTCCCCATTCATCCCAACGTCACCGTTCATCCCAACGTCACCGTGCATCCCAACGTCACCATGCATCCCTACATCACCGTGCATCCCAACGTCACCGTGCATCCCTACATCACCGTGCATCCCTACATCACCGTACATCTTTACATAACCATGCATCCCAACGTGACCATGCATCCCAACGTGACCGTGCATCCCAACATCACCGTGCATCCCTACATCACCGTGCAATCCAACGTCACCGTGCATCCCAACATCACCGTGCATCCCAACGTCACCGTGCCTCCCAATGTCACCATGCATCCCAGCGTCACCGTGCATCCTTACATCACCGTGCATCCCTAGATCACCGTGCATCCCTACATCACCGTGTATCCCTACATCACCGTGCATCCTAACATCACCATGCATCCCAACGTGACCGTGCATCCCGACATGACCGTGCATCCCTACATCACCGTGCATCCGTACATCACCGTGCAATCCAATGTCACCGTGCATCCCAACATCACCGTGAATCCCAACGTCACCATGCATCCCAACGTCACCGTGCATCCCTACATCACCGTGCATCCCAACATCCCCGTGAATCCCAACGTCACCGTGCATCCCAGCGTCACCGTGCATCCCAATGTTACCGTGCATCCCAACATCACCGTGCATCCCAACATCACCGTGCATCCGAACATCACCGTGCATCCCTAAGTCACCGTGCATCCGAACGTCACTGTGCATCCCAACGTCACCGTACATCCCAATGTGACCGTGCTTCCCTAGGTCACCATTCATCCTGACGTCACTGTACATCCCAATGTCACCATGCATCCCAACGTCACCGTGCAACCCAATGTGACCGTGCACTCCACATCACCATGCACCCCAATGTCACCATGCGCCCCTACATCGCCGTGCTTCCCTACATCACCATGCATCCCGTCACCGTGCATCCCAATGTCACAATGCGCCCCTACATCGCCGTGCTTCCCTACATCACCATGCATCCCGTCACCATGCATCCCAATGTCACCATGCACCCCTACATCACCGTGCATCCCTTCATCACTGTGCACCCCTACATAACAGTGCATCCCTACATCACCGTTCACCCCTACATCACCATGCATCCCACCATCGCCGTGCATGCCAATGTCACCTTGCATTCATACATCACCATGCATCCCTACATCACCGTGCATCCGAGCGTCACCGTGCATCCCAACGTCACCATGCATCCCAACGTCACCGTGCATCCCTATATCACTGTGCACCCCTACATCACCATGCATCCCAACGTCACCGTGCATCCCAACGTCACCGTGCACCGCACATCACCGTGCATCCCTACATCACCGGGCACCCATATGTCACCGTGCACCCCTACGTCACCATGCATCCCAACGTCACCATGCATCCCTACATGACCGTGCACCCCTACATCACCATGCACACTTACATCACCATTCATCCCAAAGTCACCGTGCATCCCAATGTCACTGTGCATCCCTACATCACGGTGCATCCCAATGTCACCGTGCACCCCTACATCACCATAAATGCCAACGTCACCATGCATCCCAACGTCACCATTCATCCCAACGTCACCGTTCATCCCAACGTCACCGTGCATCACAACGTCACCATGCATCCCTACATCACCGTCCATCGTTACATCACGGTGTATCCCTACATCACCGTGCATCCCTACATCTCCCTGCACACCTACATCACAGTGCACCCCTACATCACCATGCACCCCTACATCACCGTGCATCCCAACATCAACGTGCAATCCAACGTCACCGTGCATCCCAACGTCACCGTGCATCCCAACGTCACTGTGCATCCCAACGTCACCTTGCATCCCTACATCACCGTGCATCCCAACATCACCGTGCATCCGAACATCACCGTGCATCCCTACATCACCGTGCAGCACTACATCACCGTGCACCCTACATCACTATGCAGCCCCTACATCTCCGAGCGTCCCTATATCACCATGCATCCCAACCTCACCGTGTATCCCAACGTCACAGTGAATCCCTACGTCACTGTGCATCCCTACGTCACTGTGCATCCGTACATCACCGTGTACCCCTACATCACCGTGTATCCGTACACCACCGTGCATCACTACATCACCGTGCACCCCTACGTCACCATGCATCCCAACGTCACCGTGCATCCCTACATCACCATGCACCCCTACATCACCGTGCCTCCCTACATCACCGTGCATCCCTACATCACCGTGCACCCCTACAGCACCGTGGACACCTACATCACCGTGCATCGCAAGGTCACCGTGCATCCCTACATCACGGTGCATCCCTAAATCACCGTGCATCCCTACATCGACGTGCATCCCTACATCACCATGCATCCCAATGTCACCGTGCACCCTACATCACCATAAATCCCAATGTCACCATGCATCCCAACGTCAACGTTCATCCCAACGTCACCGTGCATCCGAACGTCACGGTGCATCCGAGCGTCACCATGCATTCCAACGTCACCGTGCATCCCTATGTCACCATGCATACCAACGTTACTGTGCATCCCTACATCACCGTGCATCCCAACATCACCGTGCATGACAACATCAACGTACATCCCAACGTCACCATGCATCCCAACATCACCATGCATCCCAATGTGACCGTGCTTCCCTATGTCACCATGCATCCCAACGTCACCGTGCACCCCACATCACCGTGCACCCATACTTCACCGTGCACCCCTACATGACTGTGCACACTTACATCACTGTTCATCCCTATGTCACCGTGCATCTTTACATCACCATGTATCCCAGCGTCACTGTGCATCCCTACATCACTGTATATCCCAACGTCACCGTGCATCCGTATATCACAGTGCACCCCTACATCACCATGCATCACAAAGTCACCGTGCATCCCAATGTCACCGTGCATCCTTACATCACGGTGCATCCCTACATCACGGTGCATCCCTACATCAACATGAATCCCTACATCACCATGAATCCCTACATCACCGTGCATCCCAACATCACCGTGTACCCCTACATCACCGTGCATCGCAACGTCACCGTGCATCCCTACATCACCGTGCATCCCTAAATCACCATGCATCACCACATCGAAGTGCATCCCAACATCACCGTGCAGCACAATGCCTCCGTGCATCCCTACATAACCATAAATCCCAACGTCACCATGCATCCCAACGTCACCATTCATCCCAACGTCACCGTTCATCCCAACGTCACCGTGCATTCCAACGTCACCATGCATCCCTACATCACCATGCATCCCAACGTCACCGCGCATCCCTTCATCACCGTGCATCCCTACATCACCGTACATCTTTACATAACCATGCATCCCAACGTGACCATGCATCCCAACGTGACCGTGAATCCCTACATCACCGTGCAATCCAACGTCACCGTGCATCCCAACGTCACCATGCATCCCAACGTCACCGTGCATCCCAATGTCACCATGCATCCCAGGATCACCGTGCATCCCAACATCCCCATGAATCCCAACATCACCGTGCATCCCAGCGTCACCGTGCATCCCAACGTTACCGTGCAGCCCTACATTACCGTGCATCCCAACATCACCGTGCATCCCTATGTCACCTTGCATCCCAACGTCACCGTGCATCCCAACGTCACCGTACATCCCATTGTGACTGTGCTTCCCTACGTCACCATTCATCCTGACGTCACTGTACATCCCAACGTCACCATGCATCCCAACGTCACCGTGCAACCCAATGTGACCGTGCACCCCACATCACCGTGCACCCCAATGTCACCATGCACCCCTACATCACCGTGCTTCCCTACATCACCATGCATCCCGTCACCGTGCATCCCAACGTCACCATGCTCCCCTACATCGCCGTGCTTCCCCACATCACCATGCATCCCGTCACAATGCATCCCAATGTCACCATGCACCCCTACATCACCATGCATCCCTTCATCACTGTGCACACCTACATAACCGTGCATCTCTAAATCACCGTGCACCCCTACATCACCATGCATCCCACAATCGCCGTGCATGCCAATGTCACCTTGCATTCATACATCACCGTGCATCCCTACATCACCGTGCATCCGAGCGGCACCGTGCATCCCAACGTCACCATGCATCCCAACGTCACCGTGCATCCCTATATCACCGTGCACACCTACATCACCATGCATCCCAACGTCACCGTGCATCCCAACGTCACCGTACACCGCACATCACCCTGTTTCCCTACATCACCGGGCACCCATACGTCACCGTGCACCCCTACGTCACCATGTATCCCAACATCACCGTGCATCCCTACATGACCGTGCACCCCTACGTCACCATGCATCCCAACGTCACCGTGCATCCCTACATGACCGTGCACCCCTACATCACCAGGCACACTTACATCACCGTTCATCCCAAAGTCACCGTGCATCCCAATGCCACCGTGCATCCCTACATCACGGTGCATCCCTACGTCACCATGCATCCCAACGTCACCATTCATCCCAATGTCACCGTGCATCCCAACGTCACCGTGCATCCCAACGTCACCAAGCATCCCTACATCACCGTGCATCGTTACATCACCGTGTATACCTACATCACCGTGCATCCCTAAATCTCCCTGCACCCCTACATCACAGTGCACCCCTACATCACCATGCACCCCTACATCACCGTGCATCCCTACATCAACGTGCAATCCAACGTCACCGTGCATCCCAACATCACCATGCATCCCAACGTCACCGTGCATCCCAACGTCACCTTGCATCCTGACATCACCGTGCATCCCAACATCACCGTGCATCCGAACATCACCGTGCATCCCTACATCACCGTGCAGCACTACATCACCGTGCATCCCTACATCACTATGCAGCCCCTACATCTCCGAGCGTCCCTATATCACCATGCATCCCAACCTCACCGTGTATCCCAACGTCACAGTGCATCCCTATGTCACTGTGCATCCCTACAACACCGTGCATCCGTACATCACCGTGTACCCCTACATCACCGTGTATCCCTACACCACCATGCATCACTACATCACCGTGCACCCCTACGTCACCGTGCATCCCAACGTCACCGTGCATCCCTACATCACCATGCACCCGTACAACACCGTGCATCCCTACGTCACCGTGCATCCCTACATCACCATGCACCTCTACAGCACCGTGGACACCTACATCACCGTGCATTGCAAGGTCACCGTGCATCCCTACATCACGGTGCATCCCTAAATCACCGTGCATCCCTACATCGACGTGCATCCCTGCATCACCATGCATCCCAATGTCACCGTGCACCCCTACATCACCATAAATCCCAATGTCACCATGCATCCCAACGTCACCGTTCATCCCAACGTCACCGTGCATCCGAACGTCACCGTGCATCCGAGCGTCACCATGCATTCCAACATCACCGTGCATCCCAACGTCACCGTGCATCCCTACGTCACCGTGCATCCCTATGTCACCATGCATACCAACGTTACTGTGCATCCCTACATCACCATGCATCCCTACATCCCCGTGCATCCCAACATCACCATGCATGCCAACATCAACGTACATCCCAACGTCACCATGCATCCCAACATCACCGTGCATCCCAATGTGACTGTGCTTCCCTATGTCACAATGCATCCCAACGTCACCGTGCGTCCCAACGTCACCGTGCACCCCACATCACCGTGCACCCATACGTCACCGTGCACCCCTATGTCACCGTGCATCCCTACATCACCGTGCATCCCTACATCACCGTGCACCCCTACATCACTGTGCACACTTACATCACCGTTCATCCCTATGTCACCGTGCATCTTTACATCACCATGTTTCCCAGCATCACTGTGCATACCTACATCACCGTGCATCCCTACATCACCGTGCATCTGAAAGTCATCGTAAATCCCAACGTCACCGTGCATCCATATATCACAGTGCACCCCTAAATCACCGTGCATCACAAAGTCACCGTGCATCCCAATGTCACCATGCATCCCTACATCACGGTGCATCCCTACATCACGGTGCATCCCTACATCAAAATGAATCCCTACATCACCATGCATCCCTACATCACGGTGCATCGCAACATCACCGTGTACCCCTACATCACCATGCATCGCAACGTCACCGTGCATCCCTAAATCACCATGCATCACCACATCGAAGTGCATCCCTACATCACCGTGCAGCCCAATGCCACCGTGCACCCCTACATCACCATACATCCCAACGTCACCATGCATCCCAACGTCACCATTCATCCCAATGTCACCGTTCATCCCAACGTCACCGTGCATTCCAACGTCACCATGCATCCCTACATCACCATGCATCCCAACGTCACCGTGCATCCCTTCATCACTGTGCATCCCTACATCACCGTACATCTTTACATAACCATGCATCCCAACGTGACCATGCATTCCAACGTGACCGTGCATCCCTACATCACCGTGCAATCCAACGTCACCGTGCATCCCAATGTCACCATGCATCCCAACGTCACCGTGCATCCCAATGTCACCATGCATCCCAGCATCACCGTGCATCCTTACATCACCGTGCATTCCAACATCACCGTGCATCCCTAAATCACCATGCATCCCAACATCACCATGCATGCGAACATTACCGTGCATCCCTACATCACCGTGTATCCCTACATCGCCGTGCATCTTTACATCACCATGCATCCCAACGTGACCATGCATCCCGACATGACCGTGCATCCCTACATCACCGTGCATCCCTACATCACCGTGCAATCCAACGTCACCGTGCATCCCAACATCACCGTGGATCCCATCGTCACCGTGCATCCCTACATGACCGTGCACCCCTACATCACCAGGCACACTTACGTCACCGTTCATCCCAAAGTCACCGTGCATCCCAATGTCACCGTGCATCCCTACATCACGGTGCATCCCTACGTCACCATGCATCCCAATGTCACCATTCATCCCAACGTCACCGTTCATCCCAACGTCACCGTGCATCCCAACGTGACCATGCATCCCGACGTGACCGTGCATCCCTACATCACCGTGCATCCCTACATCACCGTGCAATCCAATGTCACCGTGCATCCCAACATCACCGTGGATCCCAACGTCACCGTGCATCCCTACATCACCGTGCATCCCTACATCACCGTGCATCCCAACATCACCGTGAATCCCAACGTCACCGTGCATCCTAGCGTCACCATGCATCCCAACGTCACTGTGCATCCCTACAACACCGTGCATCCCAACATCACCATGCATCTGAACATCACCTTGCATCCCTACGTCACCGTGCATCCCAACATCACCGTGCATCCCAACGTCACCGTACATCCCAATGTGACCGTGCTTCTTTACGTCAACATTCATCCCGACGTCATCGTATATCCCAATGTCACCATGCATCCCAACGTCACCGTGCAACCCAATGTGACCGTGCACCCCACATCACCGTGCACCCCAATGTCACCATGCACCCCTACATCGCCATGCTTCCCTACATCACGATGCATCCCGTCACCGTGCTTCCCAATGTCACCATGCACCCCTACATCGCAGTGCTTCCCTACATCACCATGCATCCTGTCACCGTGCATCCCAATGTCACCATGCACCCCTACATCACCGTGCATCCCTTCATCACTGTGCACCCCTACATAACCGTGCATCCCTACATCACCGTGCACCCCTACATCACCATGCATCCCAACATCGCCGTGCATGCCAATGTCACCTTGCATTCATACATCACCGTGCATCCCTACATCACCGTGCATCCGAGCGTCACCGTGCATCCCAACGTCACCATGCATCCCAACGTCACCGTGCATCCCTATATCACTGTGCACCCCTACATCACCATGCATCCCAACGTCACCGTGCATCCCAACGTCACCGTGCACCGCACATCACCGTGCATCCCTACATCACCGGGCACCCATACGTCACCGTGCACCCCTACGTCACCATGCATCACTACGCCACCGTGCATCCCTACATGACCGTGCACCCCTACGTCACCGTGCATCCCAACGTCACCGTGCATCCCTACATGACCGTGCACACCTACATCACCATGCACACTTACATCACCGTTCATCCCAAAGTCACCGTGCATCCCAATGTCACCGTGCATCCCTACATCATGGTGCATCCCTACATCACGGTGCATCCCTACATCAACATGAATCCCTACATCACCATGCATCCCTACATCACCGTGCATCCCAACATCACCGTGTACCCCTACATCACCGTGCATCGCAACGTCACCGTGCATCCCTACATCACCGTGCATCCCTAAATCACCATGCATCACCACATCGAAGTGCATCCCAACATCACCGTGCAGCACAATGCCTCCGTGCATCCCTACATAACCATAAATCCCAACGTCACCATGCATCCCAACGTCACCATTCATCCCAACGTCACCGTTCATCCCAACGTCACCGTGCATTGCAACGTCACCATGCATCCCTACATCACCATGCATCCCAACGTCACCGTGCATCCCTTCATCACCGTGCATCCCTACATCACCGTACATCTTTACATAACCATGCATCCCAACGTCACCATGCATCCCAACGTGACCGTGCATCCCTACATCACCGTGCAATCCAACGTCACCGTGCATCCCAACGTCACCATGCATCCCAACGTCACCGTGCATCCCAATGTCACCATGCATCCCAGCATCACCGTGCATCCCAACATCCCCATGAATCCCAACATCACCGTGCATCCCAGCGTCACCGTGCATCCCAACATTACCGTGCAGCCCTACATTACCGTGCATCCCAACATCACCGTGCATCCCTACGTCACCTTGCATCCCAACGTCACCGTGCATCCCAACGTCACCGTACATCCCGTTGTGACTGTGCTTCCCTACGTCACCATTCATCCTGACGTCACTGTACATCCCAACGTCACCATGCATCCCAACGTCACCGTGCAACCCAATGTGACCGTGCACCCCACATCACCGTGCACCCCAATGTCACCATGCACCCCTACATCACCGTGCTTCCCTACATCACCATGCATCCCGTCACCGTGCATCCCAACGTCACCATGCTCCCCTACATCGCCGTGCTTCCCCACATCACCATGCATCCCGTCACAATGCATCCCAATGTCACCATGCACCCCTACATCACCATGCATCCCTTCATCACTGTGCACCCCTACATAACTGTGCATCTCTAAATCACCGTGCACCCCTACATCACCATGCATCCCACAATCGCCGTGCATGCCAATGTCACCTTGCATTCATACATCACCGTGCATCCCTACATCACCGTGCATCCGAGCGGCACCGTGCATCCCAACGTCACCATGCATCCCAACGTCACCGTGCATCCCTATATCACCGTGCACACCTACATCACCATGCATCCCAACGTCACCGCGCATCCCTTCATCACCGTGCATCCCTACATCACCGTACATCTTTACATAACCATGCATCCCAACGTGACCATGCATCCCAACGTGACCGTGAATCCCTACATCACCGTGCAATCCAACGTCACCGTGCATCCCAACGTCACCATGCATCCCAACGTCACCGTGCATCCCAATGTCACCATGCATCCCAGGATCACCGTGCATCCCAACATCCCCATGAATCCCAACATCACCGTGCATCCCAGCGTCACCGTGCATCCCAACGTTACCGTGCAGCCCTACATTACCGTGCATCCCAACATCACCGTGCATCCCTATGTCACCTTGCATCCCAACGTCACCGTGCATCCCAACGTCACCGTACATCCCATTGTGACTGTGCTTCCCTACGTCACCATTCATCCTGACGTCACTGTACATCCCAACGTCACCATGCATCCCAACGTCACCGTGCAACCCAATGTGACCGTGCACCCCACATCACCGTGCACCCCAATGTCACCATGCACCCCTACATCACCGTGCTTCCCTACATCACCATGCATCCCGTCACCGTGCATCCCAACGTCACCATGCTCCCCTACATCGCCGTGCTTCCCCACATCACCATGCATCCCGTCACAATGCATCCCAATGTCACCATGCACCCCTACATCACCATGCATCCCTTCATCACTGTGCACACCTACATAACCGTGCATCTCTAAATCACCGTGCACCCCTACATCACCATGCATCCCACAATCGCCGTGCATGCCAATGTCACCTTGCATTCATACATCACCGTGCATCCCTACATCACCGTGCATCCGAGCGGCACCGTGCATCCCAACGTCACCATGCATCCCAACGTCACCGTGCATCCCTATATCACCGTGCACACCTACATCACCATGCATCCCAACGTCACCGTGCATCCCAACGTCACCGTACACCGCACATCACCCTGTTTCCCTACATCACCGGGCACCCATACGTCACCGTGCACCCCTACGTCACCATGTATCCCAACATCACCGTGCATCCCTACATGACCGTGCACCCCAACATCCCCATGAATCCCAACATCACCGTGCATCCCAGCGTCACCGTGCATCCCAACGTTACCGTGCAGCCCTACATTACCGTGCATCCCAACATCACCGTGCATCCCTATGTCACCTTGCATCCCTACATCACCGTGCATCCGAGCGGCACCGTGCATCCCAACGTCACCATGCATCCCAACGTCACCGTGCATCCCTATATCACCGTGCACACCTACATCACCATGCATCCCAACGTCACCGTGCATCCCAACGTCACCGTACACCGCACATCACCCTGTTTCCCTACATCACCGGGCACCCATACGTCACCGTGCACCCCTACGTCACCATGTATCCCAACATCACCGTGCATCCCTACATGACCGTGCACCCCTACGTCACCATGCATCCCAACGTCACCGTGCATCCCTACATGACCGTGCACCCCTACATCACCAGGCACACTTACATCACCATTCATCCCAAAGTCACCGTGCATCCCAATGCCACCGTGCATCCCTACATCACGGTGCATCCCTACGTCACCATGCATCCCAACGTCACCATTCATCCCAATGTCACCGTGCATCCCAACGTCACCGTGCATCCCAACGTCACCAAGCATCCCTACATCACCGTCCATCGTTACATCACGGTGTATCCCTACATCACCGTGCATCCCTACATCTCCCTGCACACCTACATCACAGTGCACCCCTACATCACCATGCACCCCTACATCACCGTGCATCCCAACATCAACGTGCAATCCAACGTCACCGTGCATCCCAACGTCACCGTGCATCCCAACGTCACTGTGCATCCCAACGTCACCTTGCATCCCTACATCACCGTGCATCCCAACATCACCGTGCATCCGAACATCACCGTGCATCCCTACATCACCGTGCAGCACTACATCACCGTGCACCCTACATCACTATGCAGCCCCTACATCTCCGAGCGTCCCTATATCACCATGCATCCCAACCTCACCGTGTATCCCAACGTCACAGTGAATCCCTACGTCACTGTGCATCCCTACGTCACTGTGCATCCGTACATCACCGTGTACCCCTACATCACCGTGTATCCGTACACCACCGTGCATCACTACATCACCGTGCACCCCTACGTCACCATGCATCCCAACGTCACCGTGCATCCCTACATCACCATGCACCCCTACATCACCGTGCCTCCCTACATCACCGTGCATCCCTACATCACCGTGCACCCCTACAGCACCGTGGACACCTACATCACCGTGCATCGCAAGGTCACCGTGCATCCCTACATCACGGTGCATCCCTAAATCACCGTGCATCCCTACATCGACGTGCATCCCTACATCACCATGCATCCCAATGTCACCGTGCACCCTACATCACCATAAATCCCAATGTCACCATGCATCCCAACGTCAACGTTCATCCCAACGTCACCGTGCATCCGAACGTCACGGTGCATCCGAGCGTCACCATGCATTCCAACGTCACCGTGCATCCCTATGTCACCATGCATACCAACGTTACTGTGCATCCCTACATCACCGTGCATCCCAACATCACCGTGCATGACAACATCAACGTACATCCCAACGTCACCATGCATCCCAACATCACCATGCATCCCAATGTGACCGTGCTTCCCTATGTCACCATGCATCCCAACGTCACCGTGCACCCCACATCACCGTGCACCCATACTTCACCGTGCACCCCTACATCACTGTGCACACTTACATCACTGTTCATCCCTATGTCACCGTGCATCTTTACATCACCATGTATCCCAGCGTCACTGTGCATCCCTACATCACTGTATATCCCAACGTCACCGTGCATCCGTATATCACAGTGCACCCCTACATCACCATGCATCACAAAGTCACCGTGCATCCCAATGTCACCGTGCATCCTTACATCACGGTGCATCCCTACATCACGGTGCATCCCTACATCAACATGAATCCCTACATCACCATGAATCCCTACATCACCGTGCATCCCAACATCACCGTGTACCCCTACATCACCGTGCATCGCAACGTCACCGTGCATCCCTACATCACCGTGCATCCCTAAATCACCATGCATCACCACATCGAAGTGCATCCCAACATCACCGTGCAGCACAATGCCTCCGTGCATCCCTACATAACCATAAATCCCAACGTCACCATGCATCCCAACGTCACCATTCATCCCAACGTCACCGTTCATCCCAACGTCACCGTGCATTCCAACGTCACCATGCATCCCTACATCACCATGCATCCCAACGTCACCGCGCATCCCTTCATCACCGTGCATCCCTACATCACCGTACATCTTTACATAACCATGCATCCCAACGTGACCATGCATCCCAACGTGACCGTGAATCCCTACATCACCGTGCAATCCAACGTCACCGTGCATCCCAACGTCACCATGCATCCCAACGTCACCGTGCATCCCAATGTCACCATGCATCCCAGGATCACCGTGCATCCCAACATCCCCATGAATCCCAACATCACCGTGCATCCCAGCGTCACCGTGCATCCCAACGTTACCGTGCAGCCCTACATTACCGTGCATCCCAACATCACCGTGCATCCCTATGTCACCTTGCATCCCAACGTCACCGTGCATCCCAACGTCACCGTACATCCCATTGTGACTGTGCTTCCCTACGTCACCATTCATCCTGACGTCACTGTACATCCCAACGTCACCATGCATCCCAACGTCACCGTGCAACCCAATGTGACCGTGCACCCCACATCACCGTGCACCCCAATGTCACCATGCACCCCTACATCACCGTGCTTCCCTACATCACCATGCATCCCGTCACCGTGCATCCCAACGTCACCATGCTCCCCTACATCGCCGTGCTTCCCCACATCACCATGCATCCCGTCACAATGCATCCCAATGTCACCATGCACCCCTACATCACCATGCATCCCTTCATCACTGTGCACACCTACATAACCGTGCATCTCTAAATCACCGTGCACCCCTACATCACCATGCATCCCACAATCGCCGTGCATGCCAATGTCACCTTGCATTCATACATCACCGTGCATCCCTACATCACCGTGCATCCGAGCGGCACCGTGCATCCCAACGTCACCATGCATCCCAACGTCACCGTGCATCCCTATATCACCGTGCACACCTACATCACCATGCATCCCAACGTCACCGTGCATCCCAACGTCACCGTACACCGCACATCACCCTGTTTCCCTACATCACCGGGCACCCATACGTCACCGTGCACCCCTACGTCACCATGTATCCCAACATCACCGTGCATCCCTACATGACCGTGCACCCCTACGTCACCATGCATCCCAACGTCACCGTGCATCCCTACATGACCGTGCACCCCTACATCACCAGGCACACTTACATCACCGTTCATCCCAAAGTCACCGTGCATCCCAATGCCACCGTGCATCCCTACATCACGGTGCATCCCTACGTCACCATGCATCCCAACGTCACCATTCATCCCAATGTCACCGTGCATCCCAACGTCACCGTGCATCCCAACGTCACCAAGCATCCCTACATCACCGTGCATCGTTACATCACCGTGTATACCTACATCACCGTGCATCCCTAAATCTCCCTGCACCCCTACATCACAGTGCACCCCTACATCACCATGCACCCCTACATCACCGTGCATCCCTACATCAACGTGCAATCCAACGTCACCGTGCATCCCAACATCACCATGCATCCCAACGTCACCGTGCATCCCAACGTCACCTTGCATCCTGACATCACCGTGCATCCCAACATCACCGTGCATCCGAACATCACCGTGCATCCCTACATCACCGTGCAGCACTACATCACCGTGCATCCCTACATCACTATGCAGCCCCTACATCTCCGAGCGTCCCTATATCACCATGCATCCCAACCTCACCGTGTATCCCAACGTCACAGTGCATCCCTATGTCACTGTGCATCCCTACAACACCGTGCATCCGTACATCACCGTGTACCCCTACATCACCGTGTATCCCTACACCACCATGCATCACTACATCACCGTGCACCCCTACGTCACCGTGCATCCCAACGTCACCGTGCATCCCTACATCACCATGCACCCGTACAACACCGTGCATCCCTACGTCACCGTGCATCCCTACATCACCATGCACCTCTACAGCACCGTGGACACCTACATCACCGTGCATTGCAAGGTCACCGTGCATCCCTACATCACGGTGCATCCCTAAATCACCGTGCATCCCTACATCGACGTGCATCCCTGCATCACCATGCATCCCAATGTCACCGTGCACCCCTACATCACCATAAATCCCAATGTCACCATGCATCCCAACGTCACCGTTCATCCCAACGTCACCGTGCATCCGAACGTCACCGTGCATCCGAGCGTCACCATGCATTCCAACATCACCGTGCATCCCAACGTCACCGTGCATCCCTACGTCACCGTGCATCCCTATGTCACCATGCATACCAACGTTACTGTGCATCCCTACATCACCATGCATCCCTACATCCCCGTGCATCCCAACATCACCATGCATGCCAACATCAACGTACATCCCAACGTCACCATGCATCCCAACATCACCGTGCATCCCAATGTGACTGTGCTTCCCTATGTCACAATGCATCCCAACGTCACCGTGCGTCCCAACGTCACCGTGCACCCCACATCACCGTGCACCCATACGTCACCGTGCACCCCTATGTCACCGTGCATCCCTACATCACCGTGCATCCCTACATCACCGTGCACCCCTACATCACTGTGCACACTTACATCACCGTTCATCCCTATGTCACCGTGCATCTTTACATCACCATGTTTCCCAGCATCACTGTGCATACCTACATCACCGTGCATCCCTACATCACCGTGCATCTGAAAGTCATCGTAAATCCCAACGTCACCGTGCATCCATATATCACAGTGCACCCCTAAATCACCGTGCATCACAAAGTCACCGTGCATCCCAATGTCACCATGCATCCCTACATCACGGTGCATCCCTACATCACGGTGCATCCCTACATCAAAATGAATCCCTACATCACCATGCATCCCTACATCACGGTGCATCCCAACATCACCGTGTACCCCTACATCACCATGCATCGCAACGTCACCGTGCATCCCTAAATCACCATGCATCACCACATCGAAGTGCATCCCTACATCACCGTGCAGCCCAATGCCACCGTGCACCCCTACATCACCATACATCCCAACGTCACCATGCATCCCAACGTCACCATTCATCCCAATGTCACCGTTCATCCCAACGTCACCGTGCATTCCAACGTCACCATGCATCCCTACATCACCATGCATCCCAACGTCACCGTGCATCCCTTCATCACTGTGCATCCCTACATCACCGTACATCTTTACATAACCATGCATCCCAACGTGACCATGCATTCCAACGTGACCGTGCATCCCTACATCACCGTGCAATCCAACGTCACCGTGCATCCCAATGTCACCGTGCATCCCAACGTCACCGTGCATCCCAATGTCACCATGCATCCCAGCATCACCGTGCATCCTTACATCACCGTGCATTCCAACATCACCGTGCATCCCTAAATCACCATGCATCCCAACATCACCATGCATGCGAACATTACCGTGCATCCCTACATCACCGTGTATCCCTACATCGCCGTGCATCTTTACATCACCATGCATCCCAACGTGACCATGCATCCCGACATGACCGTGCATCCCTACATCACCGTGCATCCCTACATCACCGTGCAATCCAACGTCACCGTGCATCCCAACATCACCGTGGATCCCATCGTCACCGTGCATCCCTACATGACCGTGCACCCCTACATCACCAGGCACACTTACGTCACCGTTCATCCCAAAGTCACCGTGCATCCCAATGTCACCGTGCATCCCTACATCACGGTGCATCCCTACGTCACCATGCATCCCAATGTCACCATTCATCCCAACGTCACCGTTCATCCCAACGTCACCGTGCATCCCAACGTGACCATGCATCCCGACGTGACCGTGCATCCCTACATCACCGTGCATCCCTACATCACCGTGCAATCCAATGTCACCGTGCATCCCAACATCACCGTGGATCCCAACGTCACCGTGCATCCCTACATCACCGTGCATCCCTACATCACCGTGCATCCCAACATCACCGTGAATCCCAACGTCACCGTGCATCCTAGCGTCACCATGCATCCCAACGTCACTGTGCATCCCTACAACACCGTGCATCCCAACATCACCATGCATCTGAACATCACCTTGCATCCCTACGTCACCGTGCATCCCAACATCACCGTGCATCCCAACGTCACCGTACATCCCAATGTGACCGTGCTTCTTTACGTCAACATTCATCCCGACGTCATCGTATATCCCAATGTCACCATGCATCCCAACGTCACCGTGCAACCCAATGTGACCGTGCACCCCACATCACCGTGCACCCCAATGTCACCATGCACCCCTACATCGCCATGCTTCCCTACATCACGATGCATCCCGTCACCGTGCTTCCCAATGTCACCATGCACCCCTACATCGCAGTGCTTCCCTACATCACCATGCATCCTGTCACCGTGCATCCCAATGTCACCATGCACCCCTACATCACCGTGCATCCCTTCATCACTGTGCACCCCTACATAACCGTGCATCCCTACATCACCGTGCACCCCTACATCACCATGCATCCCAACATCGCCGTGCATGCCAACGTCACCTTGCATTCATACATCACCGTGCATCCCTACATCACCGTGCATCCGAGCGTCACCGTGCATCCCAACGTCACCATGCATCCCAACGTCACCGTGCATCCCTATATCACTGTGCACCCCTACATCACCATGCATCCCAACGTCACCGTGCATCCCAACGTCACCGTGCACCGCACATCACCGTGCATCCCTACATCACCGGGCACCCATACGTCACCGTGCACCCCTACGTCACCATGCATCACTACGCCACCGTGCATCCCTACATGACCGTGCACCCCTACGTCACCGTGCATCCCAACGTCACCGTGCATCCCTACATGACCGTGCACACCTACATCACCATGCACACTTACATCACCGTTCATCCCAAAGTCACCGTGCATCCCAATGTCACCGTGCATCCCTACATCATGGTGCATCCCTACATCACGGTGCATCCCTACATCAACATGAATCCCTACATCACCATGCATCCCTACATCACCGTGCATCCCAACATCACCGTGTACCCCTACATCACCGTGCATCGCAACGTCACCGTGCATCCCTACATCACCGTGCATCCCTAAATCACCATGCATCACCACATCGAAGTGCATCCCAACATCACCGTGCAGC